>NW_018405571.1:20098-100811 GCF_002113885.1 Mizuhopecten yessoensis
AAACACCTTGAAACTAACTACGGTGTGGTAGAGGACCAAGAGGCCCTACTTGGAAAGTTCTTTAGTGCTCATCAGGAGGAAAATGAGGATGTTGCCATTTGGGGTTGCAGACTAGAGGATATCCTTATGAAGGTGTCAAGATGTGAGATGCTGCCCATGGAGAAGCGTAACCAGATGTTACATAGCCGTATCTGGAAAGGACTTCAGTCACCATTGAAGGAAAGATCTGCTACTAAGTATGAGTTGATTCAAGACTACAACAAATTGAAGGTGGAATTGAGAAGGTTGGAATCGGAATAGAAGGTTGAGGAGGTAGTGAGTAGCAACACTAAAGCAGCGACTTCAAAGATGATAAATAGTACCACATCAGATGAGAATCGATTGGCTACACTTGAAGGGATGATAAAGCAACTTACTTCTGATGTGAAGTCATGGAATTCCAATACGCACCATCAGAAAAAGCCACACACGTCACAGTCTTCTCAGTTTCAGCAACCAGGGAAAAAGAAAGATTATCATACTGGGTCTGAAGGTGCTTCAAGTTGAAATGATCCGGATGACCGTTATGCTGAACCTCAGTGTTGGCGTTGTGGCCAGTATGGGCATTTGCAACTGGGATGTAAAGTGAGGCTAGATCATCAACGCAGAGGTCAGTATGTTAACAGAAGCCGTCATTCAAACGGAAAAGGACCTATGGGAAGGGGGCGGCCATAGGGTTTATCCAGCAGTCTCCAACATATTCACAGGAATGTGTTCAACTTGTTGGCTCATCCAATGAGGTTGAGATTCTTATTGCTGGACATGAGATCCCCTCATTACTAGACACTGGCTCTACAGTATCTGCAGTATCTACAGTTGGAGAGTCGTTTTATCGCTCACACCTGTCACACTTACCTGTACAACCACTTGATGGTATTTTAAATGTGGAATGTGCGGATGGTAAACCACTACCCTATCACGGATATATTGAGGTTAGTATTGAGTTGCTAGGATTGTCTGGTACTCATGTACAGGATTGTATTCTACTAGTTGTACCTGACATTGACTACAACTTAAAGGTACCAGTTTTGTTGGGCACTAATGTTTTAACCATACTCATGGACAAGTGCCATAAGCAGAATGGAGCTCGGTTTTTACAGAGTGCAGATTTGTTTATGCCTTGGTTTTTGGCTTTTAGGTGCCTTTCACTTAGGGAAAAGGAGCTTCATAGGAGGAATTTCCGTCTTGGTATTCTGAAAATGTGCTGAGGATAAGGTAATCAACGTGAAACCTAATACTCAAGTGAAGGTGAAGACTTGGATAGAAAACTACCTTATCAGCCAACTTGTGCAATAGTCCAGCCAGCCGAAGACTGCATTACATCAGAAGGTCTAGACATTACTCCTGGATTGATTTCTTAACACTACAACGGTGATCGGAATGTTGATGTGGAGCTTACTAACATCACCAGCAGGTGCATATCTGTGTCACCCAGAGCTTTACTTTGTGAAGTTACACCAGTCACCATCCTAGACAAGGAAAATCATATGGATGAAGTAGAGGAAATAGAGAACTTGATGGAGAAGATTGAGATTGATGAAGACTTTCTCTCATCTACTGAAGTTGGGAAGGGGAGACAACTCATCATGTCTTTTCAGGATATCTTCTCCAAGAATGACAAGGATATTGGTTTTTCCAATGCAGTGAGACATAGGATAGATATGCATGACACGACTCCTATCAAGCAGAGACACAGGAGACTTCCACCATCCATGTATGAGGAGGTAAAGAACCATCTTCATACTCTTCTTGACATAGGAATCATTCGTCCATCACATAGCCCGTGGTCTTCGCCAGTCGTTTTAGCCAGGAAGAAGAATGGCGAGTTACGCATGTGTGTTGACTTCCGGGAGATAAACAAGAGGACCATACGTGATTCCTATGCTCTACCCAGAATTGAGGACATCCTAGAGTGTTTGTCTGGAGCAAAATATTTCACGGTCCTTGATATGAAGTCAGGCTATCACCAGATAGAGGTTGATGACTGTCATAAGGAACGTACAGCTTTTACAGTTGGGCCCCTAGGATTTTATGAATATACAAGGATGCCATTCGGACTGTCCAACGCTCCTGCAACGTACCAGCGGTTGATGGAGGAATGCCTAGGGGACCTCCACCTTAGTATCTGCTTAATATATTTGGACGATCTGATTATCTTTTCAGATTCCTTTGAGGAACATCTTCGTAGGCTGGAAAAGGTACTTCAGAGATTAAGAGAATGCGGATTGAAGTTGTCTNCTGGTACTCATGTACAGGATTGTATTCTACTAGTTGTACCTGACATTGACTACAACTTAAAGGTACCAGTTTTGTTGGGCACTAATGTTTTAACCATACTCATGGACAAGTGCCATAAGCAGAATGGAGCTCGGTTTTTACAGAGTGCAGATTTGTTTATGCCTTGGTTTTTGGCTTTTAGGTGCCTTTCACTTAGGGAAAAGGAGCTTCATAGGAGGAATTTCCGTCTTGGTATTCTGAAATGTGCTGAGGATAAGGTAATCCACGTGAAACCTAATACTCAAGTGAAGGTGAAGACTTACTTGGATAGAAAATTACCTTATCAGCCAACTTGTGCAATAGTCCAGCCAGCCGAAGACTGCATTACATCAGAAGGTCTAGACATTACTCCTGGATTGATTTCTTACCACTACAACGGTGATCGGAATGTTGATGTGGAGCTTACTAACACCACCAGCAGGTGCATATCCGTGTCACCCAGAGCTTTACTTTGTGAAGTTACACCAGTCACCATCCTAGACAAGGAAAATCATATGGATGAAGTAGAGGAAATAGAGAACTTGATGGAGAAGATTGAGATTGATGAAGACTTTCTCTCATCTACTGAAGTTGGGAAGGGGAGACAACTCATCATGTCTTTTCAGGATATCTTCTCCAAGAATGACAAGGATATTGGTTTTTCCAATGCAGTGAGACATAGGATAGATATGCATGACACGACTCCTATCAAGCAGAGACACAGGAGACTTCCACCATCCATGTATGAGGAGGTAAAGAACCATCTTCATACTCTTCTTGACATAGGAATCATTCGTCCATCACATAGCCCGTGGTCTTCGCCAGTCGTTTTAGCCAGGAAGAAGAATGGCGAGTTACGCATGTGTGTTGACTTCCGGGAGATAAACAAGAGGACCATACGTGATTCCTATGCTCTACCCAGAATTGAGGACATCCTAGAGTGTTTGTCTGGAGCAAAATATTTCACGGTCCTTGATATGAAGTCAGGCTATCACCAGATAGAGGTTGATGACTGTCATAAGGAACGTACAGCTTTTACAGTTGGGCCCCTAGGATTTTATGAATATACAAGGATGCCATTCGGACTGTCCAACGCTCCTGCAACGTACCAGCGGTTGATGGAGGAATGCCTAGGGGACCTCCACCTTAGTATCTGCTTAATATATTTGGACGATCTGATTATCTTTTCAGATTCCTTTGAGGAACATCTTCGTAGGCTGGAAAAGGTACTTCAGAGATTAAGAGAATGCGGATTGAAGTTGTCTCCGAGGAAATGTAAGTTTTTCCAAAGGAGAGCTGTTTACCTTGGACATATGATTTCTGAGGAGGGAATTTCACCTGACCCCAGTAAGATCGAGAAGGTTCTTAACTGGCCAGAGCCCACGACTCCAGAGGAGGTACGTGCCTTTTTGGGCTTCGCTGGATATTACAGGAAGTTCATCAAAGACTTCGCCAAAATTGCTAAGCCGTTGAATGAGCTCTTACCTGCATGTGCAAAGGTTGGAGGGCGTAAGAAAACCAAGAAGAAATCTGATTTCAACTGGAATTGGGGCCAAGCTGAGACGCAAGCCTTTGAGAAACTTAAGGAGTGTTTGTCAACACCGCCAGTACTTGGTTATGCGCAGCCCAACCAACCCTTTGAGCTTCACACTGACGCATGTGGACAGGGATTAGGAGCAGTCCTGTACCAGCGTCAGGATGACAGTCTACGGGTAATAAGTTTTGCTAGTAGAGGACTCTCCAAGTCGGAGAGGAACTACCCTGCCCATAAATTAGAGTTCTTGGCACTGAAATGGGCTGTAACGGAACAATTTAACGATTATCTGTATGGACAACGATTCACGGTTTTTACGGATAACAATCCTTTAACATGCGTCTTGACATCAGCAAAGTTAGATGCCACAGGACACAGATGGGTTTCTGCGTTAGCTGCTTTTGATTTTGATATTCATTATCGTCCAGGCAAAATGAACACTGATGCAGACGCACTATCCAGACTTCCAATTACCATGGATTCGGTACATGCAGTTAACCAGTCCATCACCAATCCAAGGTCATATGTGGAAAGTCTGTGCTCTCCTGCACAGGTTGTTGATGTGCTGAACGATCCCAGTGTTGGTGAATTGGAGAGGATGACATCACAGGATTGGAGAAGAGCCCAACGTCAGGATGTATTGCTACGACCATGGATGCAGTTGGTATCCAAGTACAGGCAGCCTAATCGTCGTGATTTTCCTACAACCAGAGAAAATTCTCAGATGTTCAAGATCGTTAATAGCTTGACGATGCGTCGTGGAGTTCTTTTTAAGGAAGTCAACAGAGATGGTGTTTATCACTACCAGTTAGTTTTGCCCTCTGCCTATATCAAGAAAGCCTTGAAAGGACTTCATGATGACATTGGACATCCTGGAAGGGACAGAGTGTTATCTCTTCTTCGCGACAGATTTTACTGGCCTAACATGACGAAGGATGTAGAGGAATGGATAAGTGAATGCCCACGTTGTATCAGAGCAAAAACTTCCAGAAATGAGCGCGCGCCTTTAGTTGGAATCCATACTTCTCATCCACTTGAGTTAGTGTGCATGGATTTTCTTTCTTTGGAGCAGTGTAAAGGAGGATTTGCTAATGTGCTTGTTGTCACAGATCACTTCACCAAATATGCTCAGGCGTTCCCAACTCGTGATCAAACTGCAAAGACAACAGCTACGACATTGTACAACAATTTCATTGTCCATTATGGCTTACCAAGAAGGCTTCATTCCGATCAAGGCCCAAACTTTGAGAGCGAAGTTTTAGCTGAACTGTGTGACCTACTTGGGATGGAGAAGTCTCATACCACCCCATACCATCCTATTGGAAATGGAATCACAGAGCGATTTAACCGTACTCTCATTACCATGCTCCGAACTTTGAAACCAGAGGAAAAGAAAGATTGGAAGGCATATATTCCCTCCCTAGTGCATNGCAGACGAACGTCTTACTAAGACCCTTGACCCATTGTCAGGGTAGGTGTCAGAATACTCATGTATTGATCACTAAGTATATGTAAATGTTATATGTATAAGTAATAAGTATTTATCATTAACTATTTATATACATCAAGTAACATCATAACAGCATATCGCTGTAATGATTTGTATGTCCAGATATTGCATATCATGGTTCCTAGTAAATATATTTATGTAATGTATGTGAACTCTCATTTAAGTTAATATGCAATCGTGATAAATATATCAAATAGTAATGTACAACTGCCTGTGAGATTAGATAATTATATATTTTATTCCTTTACATTGTAGGGTCTTTTCTGTATTCATTAAATAAAAGACTGGAACCTGAAAGTGGTATTTTTCCTCGTTTTTACATATAATTCGAGAAACACTCTTTTTCTTGACACGTTTCATCCATATAGCGACGACTGACGGAAGGACGCATTACATGCATTTTGTTTGGAGCTCGCTGCGCCGTAAAATATAGTTTCAGAAACGTCTTCCCGAGAACCTTTTCAATGAACAAACAATCATTTAGGTTTTCATCATCAACCAATGTTTTAATAATTATCATAACAACATTAATGGTAATTTTTTATACGAAAACCATTCAACGAATTGGCGTTTACGAAAATAGCAGTGACGTCACATATTTAGCACAACGGCGCGTGCACTGTCAAGGTAAAAGTCATCACAATACACTTTGAAGTCTGCACTTTTTTAAAGTTTACAGGGACTGGAGAGATTGTCACTCTCTATAACACAAGCGCATTTCTTTGGAGAGGGGTGTTGGCGAATGTGAACCTCGATGTTTCCGCCTGTCACTGAGCCAGAAAATATACTGTGGAATCAGCCATGGAACTGGAACACTGATGATGTTGACCGGCTACACGTATTCGCCATGGAGTGTCTGTATGTCGGAGAAGTTCAAGTGGAATTTGAACATGCAGGTGTTGAATTTGTGTTAAGCTAACACTCGTGTTCATATAATATTGAATGTATTAAACTCGTTTGTTAATTTTATTCTCCCAGTGCCCCTGCCTCTGCTATCAATGCAAACAGTAACTCGGTCAGCCATTTTGGTTACAAACATAGAAGTTGTAGTGCGTAGGAATATGACCTGTTTCTCACGGTGTCAAGACTCATTTGCATGTTTATTGTAGGTGTGCTATATCGTTTTTATTGGAAGGCAATATTGCACGGAATAGCCTGTATTATATAATAAATTCCAGTACATACAGAGTAACGTCGTTCCTGTATGATATTCCCCGTACATACAGCGTCACGTCGTTCCTGTATGATATTTCCCGTACATACAGAGTTATGTCGTTCCTGTATGATATTTCCCGTACATACAGCGTCAAGTCTTTTCTGTATGATATTTCCAGTACATACAGCGTCACGTCGTTCCTGTATGATATTTCCCGTACATACAGAGTTATGTTGCTAATGTAAGACATTTCTCGTATTTGTAAATACAGCGTCACGTCGTTCCTGTATGATATTTCCCGTACATACAGAGTTATGTTGCTACTGTAAGACATTTCTCGTATTTGTAAATACAGCGTCACGTCGTTCCTGTATGATATTTCCCGTACATACAGAGTTATGTTGCTACTGTAAGACATTTCTCGTATTTGTAAATACAGCGTCACGTCGTTCCTGTATGATATTTCCCGTACATACAGAGTTATGTTGCTACTGTAAGACATTTCTCGTATTTGTAAATACAGCGTCACGTCGTTCCTGTATGATATTTCCCGTACATACAGAGTTATGTTGCTACTGTAAGACATTTCTCGTATTTGTAAATACAGCGTCACGTCGTTCCTGTATGATATTTCCCGTACATACAGAGTTATGTTGCTACTGTAAGACATTTCTCGTATTTGTAAATACAGCGTCACGTCGTTCCTGTATGATATTTCCCGTACATACAGAGTTATGTTGCTACTGTAAGACATTTCTCGTATTTGTAAATACAGCGTCACGTCGTTCCTGTATGATATTTCCCGTACATACAGAGTTATGTTGCTACTGTAAGACATTTCTCGTATTTGTAAATACAGCGTCACGTCGTTCCTGTATGATATTTCCCGTACATACAGAGTTATGTTGCTACTGTAAGACATTTCTCGTATTTGTAAATACAGCGTCACGTCGTTCCTGTATGATATTTCCCGTACATACAGAGTTATGTTGCTACTGTAAGACATTTCTCGTATTTGTAAATACAGCGTCACGTCGTTCCTGTATGATATTTCCCGTACATACAGAGTTATGTTGCTACTGTAAGACATTTCTCGTATTTGTAAATACAGCGTCACGTCGTTCCTGTATGATATTTCCCGTACATACAGAGTTATGTTGCTAATGTAAGACATTTCTCGTATTTGTAAATACAGCGTCACGTCGTTCCTGTATGATATTTCCCGTACATACAAAGTCACGTCTTCAAGAAAATAAGTATATGTTCAAAAATGGAAAAAAAACTAGCTTAAGTTGTTACTAAAGGAGCCTTTGAAGACACAAAAGAACAAAAGTATTTGCAAATTTTCAAAAAGTCTCCAAACTTTGGAAATTTGCATTACAAATTCTTTAGGCTGACCAGAAATGAAAAAACCCTGATCCCAGTTAGTACATAACCAGAGTGTTACACTGTATACTGTAAAATCACTATATTCCAATCAATGTATTAAACTGTATAATCAGCACCATGAAATAGGTTTCAAATGCAATCATTTACCCTGCACCACGCATGTTTAGTGTAATGGAGAAAATTATATTACACGATTCCGTATTTCACACTCCAAATTCTGGAAATGAAGCACAAAAACTGATTTGATCTATATTCAGATTTGGAAAAAAGAATATATACATTTGATAAACGGTACACAACTTGTTATCCTAGTTTGAATATTTGTGCATGCATATAGTTCAGTACCAGGGGATTAGCTAACCCTTGCTCAGATTGGATTCATTTAAGCATTGAACTGTTTTAGTATGGTAATTATGATCTATTTGAATGACACAGCTTTGCAAGCAAACAACATAATGCGCGCTAATAGATCATAAATGCCATACAAAAACAGTTCATTACTTATATTTACGTTTTCTCTGCCTCTTATGTTCTTTTTTTAACTTATAATTCATATTTAAAATTAGAAATGCACGCCTTATCGACAGTCCACACAATTTCGTTCAATAGTTTGAACAGCGTATTGTCGCGTGCTGATTGGCAAACAAAGGAGTCCTTTGAAATTTTAACAAACACTTCAATTTTATTCCACAATTCAGTATCAATACAATTGCGTATGATATGTCTATAGGGTGATTTAAGTTTATCAATAGAACTCTGAGCTGAAAGTTAGATTTAAAACTGTTTCGATTCCGAGACGCGTGAAACTGATAGCGTTTGGAGTGAGTGATCTTGCGACGGAGCACAGGTTCGTTACAAGTGTCTGAAATGTTTATGTGTGCTGTGACTCATATCAGTAGGTCTGTAACATATGTGTCAGTAGGTCTATAGAATATGTTAATTTCAGACATTTGTAACGAACCCCTGTTGATCAGTGCAGCGTAACAGACGATATTTCTGATAAATTGCAAGAGCGTTAAAATTGTTTCAATTTCCGGCATTGGTGATTTCAACCGATGTGCATTTTGTACGATATTGCAGACCTTGGTCTTGTTTACGTTGTAATAAAGGTGTTTTTTTATTTTATTTTTTATTTTTCACATAAATTTACAATGACATTGTCAAATCTCACAATGCCCAGCGATATTTCAGCAGCCGTCATGTTTATTTATATTGGATATTGTAGTTCCAGTCAGTGTTGTATTGATACGCTAAGAATTGTGTCTCGTGATGCATGGTAATTAAAGTCCTATCAACGACACAGCTTTCAAAGAGGCTATATAATGACAATGCCATGCAAATGTAATTATACCGGATTAATGAGCGCTGTATTTTGAGATACAAAAACTATACCGTCTTAGGATCATTTTCAAGGGGGTGTATCGAGAAGTGCAAAATAGAGGCATTCTAAAATAAGTTCATGTTTTTAATTTGATTTTATACCAGCACACATTATTCTTAAGAACAAAATCAGGATGTTACACATCGTGCGCACACCGCACATCGTGTAACGTTGTGCTATCCCACAACTGTAAGTGAAGTTTTTTTGTTTATTTGTTTTTTTTTTTTTTTAAATTTGGAGACCTGCCTAAAGGTCTGCCTAAACGTACCTGAGTACTGTACAGAGAGCTGTCACACGCGTGTCTCCTACCAGTACACGGGTGTAGTTAGCGAACTCACGTTTATAATGTCTGGTTCGTTTAACATTCAATCTGCAAATACTATTTTGATATCGATGTACAGTATCTAATAAAAAGGTACACGTTTATCATTGCGCCTGTTGGTAACACCTTTATCTGCATGATGTCTTAATATCAAACTTCCACTACATGAAATCTGCAATTGAAATAAAGAAGCGTTAAGTTGTCAATAACGAAACCAATGATGTAAACAACTCGACAGGATTTTCCCTTTAAAATCAGTCAAATAAGAAAAAAAACTTATGTGTATATATTTATGTCTACTTCGAACTGGGGACAAGATGCCCTGGTAACAACCTATACCGCCAAGATAGCTCTCATTCGGTAATCAAATGTAAACAGCTTCATTTTCACCTATTGTATTTACGGTCGCGAGTCGTTTATCTTATATCACTTGTAACGTTAATCTTTTATGTGTTCGATAGCATCAAACTTATACTTGTTATTTAAATAAAGTTTATGTATGCATCAACGGGTTTGCGCTTGAGAGTGAATGATGTCGACGAAAGGTACTGTGGGCATGCGCACTTTCCAGTCGCGGGTCAGATGTCACACGTGAATGCTTCCGGGTCAATATCCAAATTGAGAGATCAATTTCGTATACTTTCGTATAGCAAGTAGACGTCACACAGTATGATCCAGCATACCTTCAAGTTTACGTAATCACACAGATTGTCAGGGGAAATAAGTACAAGTGTGATAACTGTAGAAGTGTTTTCGGGTGGATTATAATCTTATATCCAATTGGATTAACACATCGAAAAAGTGAATTTACTACACTTTAATATTGTGTTTTTCAAAAAATAGACTTTCAGAGTGAAGGCGCTATTTTAAGCAGACAACTTGATTTAAAATTTCGTGTAAGAAAGTGTTTTAAAATATTTTTACCCGATTAGACGGGTTCAACACGAGCGCCTTAACGTAAAAAACAATGCATAAAAAGCAAGTTGAGCAATAAGTATACCACGAACAACTGTGAATTTGTACATTGCTTCACTCTCAAAATTTAACTGAAAGTCAGGTGTGACGACTCTTGCTGAATTTCCCCTTGGAGTTTGGTTTTGGAATTAAAACCACTTTGATTGGTTTCGCGAGTGTATGTGAGCATTTAACGCAAGGATCTCGGAAAACCCGAGGTAAGTTCTATGACGTAAATATTACGTAAAATTGAATACATTTATATCTCGCACCTACCAATATTTTACTAAGACTAATGAATGCACGTGCACGGTCAAGCACACACGTACATGTGCCTGTGCGTATGGCTGATATACAGAAAGTGCATTCGCGCCAATTTGATGGTGAATTCTGCAATACATGTACGATTAGAAACAGATGCTTTCTACTTTAGGATTAAGATATTTTACCGAGTTATACGCAATTTATTTCTAAACGAGTTTCCATCACACATTTTCAATCGCTTGTAAGAATAATTTGTTTTGATTTACATTGTTACATTTGAATAGTAATAGTAGACATGGTCTAACGTATTGATACTACAATTGGGTACAGATGTAGCCTATAGCCTTATTAGGAGTACGATGGCTATTTAGCTGGAGGACTGGCAATCTAAATTCATTATTGCAGTGGGTGGTATTTTTTTACGGAATATGGTGTCTCGCGGGGTGTTTTGGGACGTCCCTCCCCATAAACGTCCAATTAATTCGCTTTGCATGCATTTCTATATCAAAAACCAAAATAATTACGAACCCCATCTCAACCCTACCGTCCCACATAAGGATTACAGTGCTTTTTAGTGGGTTAGCCAATGAATGGCTGTTTACTATTGCAATTATTTATTTATGATAATTATTTAGTTTTCTTCAGAAAATTGTTCATAATAAAATAAGCGTGTTTTGCTGACTGTTTCAGAAGTATGATATTTAAATTTTGCAGAAAAGATCTTTTCTGACGGGAAAGTGAAATTGAACTATATCGTTTGGTTTTGACCGACTGCTGTACATGTAGGGGCGGTTAGTTGAACCTGTTTTTCCGCGAATATAATGTGTCATTAAGTCCATAGCACCGATATGTTTTTCTTTATTTGTTTAAGAAGTCTGGGTGTGTCATCGTTATAAAATGTCTGGTAAAACTGAAAATGGTTCAAAAGAAAATCTTAACACCGTTTTTCTCTCGAATAAAGGATGGTCTCATACTTAAAAGCTCCACCTACGCATTAAGACACGAGACGTGTATAAATATGAACATTAATAATAGTTGGTGTGTTACAGAACGTATATGGTGTAAATAACGTCATTTCCGGTATTTCATTACCTTCAGACTGCTAACCGGTTTTTAACCAATCGGATAACCCGTTACAAACAAAGAAAAACCTTACACAATTCCATATGTTGTAGGGATCGAGTCCAAAATTGTGAAATATCAATATGTTCGTTGTTTATTTCGAGCTACCAGTACATGAAACATGGACAACATACATCACGCTTACGTTAGCACACCACTTCCCTGACCACCTCATAAATATGTCGAACGGAAAACGCCCTAGCTTTTAATTAAAAATAGTTTGTCTTACACAATGTCGTCATTCACAGATAAACAGCATCAACTGTGACATAATCTTTAATTTACGAATCTGTAATGAATAAAACTGATCTTGTATTTCGCTTGCTTTAAGTTTATTCTGTTCGATATTTTATAATGGGGATATTTCAAATAGCCAGCAGGAAAAGTGGCTGCATAGGCCTACAATTAGCATCACGATGACTTTCTATAGACCAAGCAGATCAGTAGTATTCTTGGATGAACGGGCCTCGAAGGAAATAATTTTATTGACAACGGCGAACACACGAGTCGTTCTTTATATTTCTGCTTTCATGAGGAATCGAGTAAATACGTAATATTAGCCAGCCGTTTACGTACTTAAACACCGTTAGGAGTGATACAGTCTAACCTTTCACATTAACGCAGATCGTTTGATTTTGACTTTAATTAGCTTTAAAACATACAGACGTTTTTTTGTGATTTTTCAACAAAGAGTGCAACATGATCCGTTGATATTCCTAAAGACGGATCTCGTTACGTTTTTTAAACACACAAGTCGTTATTTTGAATTATCGACCTTTTTTAACGGGTAACGAACTTACAACAGCGGTGTTCTAATACTTCCTACAGAGTGTAGGTACATTGTATCGAGCGACATTGCTTGAGGTTGTACCCGAAAAAAACAATAAGACCATTATCCCATGACTACCATTTAGTGAATACATTCCATGTCATTTTTTACATATTACATCGTTTAATATCACATATTGTGACGTTAGCATTGTGACAATGGACGTTGCGTCATAGCATGGTGACGGTGCAATCACATTGAATGGTATGACATAAGGATGGCGACGTTGAAAGTTTGATAATAACCAGTGAAAATGTGACATTTTCCGCGAAAATTCAAATATTTTCTTGGTAATGTGACAAAAATGTTATTCATCTCTGTTTCGTATGAGATATGAAAATCGTCACACAGTTGTCGACAGGGCCTCTCTAAAATCAGGACTTCACAGAATCGTTTCATGAAGGTGATGAAATCCCAAGTGAATGTTGTAACCGACCTGGACGCACTGTCTGGTCAAAAGATCCTACCCAGATAGAGTTAGCATCTGTTTATGTTACCTTAGTGGTCACAGACGGGTTGTCGATGTCACCTACAGTAGATAAACATCCCCGAGCTACATTACAGTGTAAATTGTACTGTATATATCATTTATTTGAATGAAATCAAGTTGACAACAAACAAACGTTTGACGTGTATCGGGATAATTGGAGAGATTAAACCATATCACGAAAATTGACCAGGTTTGTAAATGAACTGAAAGAGTGAATGACTGGCTCATTGAGTAAACATGATTGATTCTCCATTGTATATAATTTGATGCTACGCTAGTAAACACTGACCAAACACACAACACGCATGTTATAAGTCCGTATAGTCAGAACTTAGCCACCCATACTAACCTTCGTGTCTTACTAATGTTTCGTGAAAATACCTGAATTTTAATTTGTTGTTTTCACCCGATACGCTAACATAACACACCTTGTATTTTTTGTCTATGGACTTAAGCAGGTCTAATAAATATGTATGGCAACGAGCATGTATAATTGCTCAAGTCAATATGTACAGTGTACATTAAGATATAGATAAATTAGCGGTGATGATGATAATGATATACAGCATTTGATATAGCGCCCTATCTAGCTAACATAAGCCACTCTAAAGCGCTTTACAGTACCTAGATATACAATTAATACCATTAGCATATACATTAACCAATACAATTTTAAAGATTTTGCAAGAGCTGCCTTGTGCCACCTGGCTGATATCTACCTATGTGTGTGCGTGTAAGCTTGAGATGTAATGTGTTCTGTTTGTATGATATAGAATGTCGATGGCCAGCCTTTCAATACACCGTTTTACTCCTGCTTAATTCAAACTCATGTGACCCATGACATCAGCAGGGTGTATGGAGTCAATTTTTCGCATACTGTATTGGGTGTTTAGCTATTTCTTTTTTACTTTATATTATTTTCCACGTTTTATTAACAGGAGAAATGGGGAACAAACTTATATATTTTCATATTTGTTTTTTAAATCTGATTTCTGAACCGTCCTTGTATACCATAGTTCATTATTTGCAAACAACACACGCTGTTACCTCTCTCAGTATTTGTGACAGGTTCACACGAGAAATTGGATTTGTGTTTTGGTAAGTTTAGTGAAAAGTTCTACACTGAATAAGAAACACTGATCTGATTCGACCTTTTATGCAAATGATATGCATTTAATTTCGGTAGTGTATAGCCGACTTACACAAGACGCTTCGACATGCTGCATATATTATACATAATATGAATGGCGGAAACTCTGTGACGGCTGGTAGAGTATCTAAATGCAAATATAGGTATATTAAAGATACCTATAGGCTCCCGTTATAATGCCGAGTCATTTATACCTCGGTAGGAGATCATTTGGGTGTGGCGCGATTTCAAAAAATATAAAAAATATATGAATATTGAATTCGATTATGGAGGTCTCTACTATGTTTATATTGGTTTTGTATGATTCGGGTTTAACATAAACACAAGAAATACGGATGTAGAACGGTGTCCACTGATGAAGGGACCTACCAAAGACCTACTGATACCTCTGTCGGAAATTAATAATAAAAAAACCCCGTGGTTTCGCTTTATTATTTATCTTTGACAGTTGATGGCCTGCAAGAGAATGCAGCTGGAATTAAAAATAAAGATGCTATTTTAAAGATGACGGACATTAGACTAGTTACAGATAAAAAAGGTTTTTTTAAAAATACATGGAAATAAAACTACATATGATATAAATAAACAAAATTTTATTTATAGCAGTATAGCGAAAAGAAATTCTGAAATGAAATTATAACAACTGTCCCGGAGAAAAAATAAGATGTCCCCTACCCGGTATTTTAAAGAGGGAGGCTATTACAAAAGGCATTATTAATATTGATAAAACAACAAGATAATAGTGAAGCATTAACAAAACTATAATTAGGGTGAAATATGAACAAAGGAAAGATTTACACGAAGATCCTTGAAAAAGAACAAGGAAAATAAGACCAGGAGTCCCGGAAGGGTTAGCGTTTTCTGCTTCATCGACGACATACCCAATGTGACATTAATTAATGTCACGTCCTCACCCTGAGAACGCGGGTAGTGGCAAGAAAGCAACAAGTCATACTAATGAGCATCACGAAAAACATCGACTTTCATATCGAGCTTCAAATTACGTAGTACACCAGACAACTTTGCTTTCATTGACAAATACATTGACATCGTATACTTAAAATTAACAAAGAGGTTTAGACCACAGCCTAATTTTAAAAACCCAGCGCGGGCCAAACTTTTTTGGTTTAATTACGCTTCTCCCTTTGTTAACGGGTGTGTATAGTATGTAAACTAATGCACGGTAACTGTCATAGTTAACTGTTGAGATTGCCGCCATTCAAATTTTAAAATGATTGAGAAAAGATTCAGTTTACTTCTGGGTGTGTCACGTCCTCACCCTGAGAACGCGGGTAGTGGCAACAAGTCATACTAATGGAGTTGTGATCAACACAGCTATCTTGTAAAAGATAGTAGGCATATCTTAATGTTTAATAAAATGCAACTACAACTCCAGGTCTAAGTTTCCCGATTCTGTTTGGACGTCTCATTGTAGCCTGTTGAATTCAGGTATACTGGAGTTGTGATCAACACAACTAAACTAAATCCAGATAGTTTCGCAGAAAAATCACGAATTAAAATATAAATAAACATATTAATAATTGACTCGTTTTCTTTCTGGTTCGGTTCGTTTGATTTGGGCTTGGTTAGAAATGTCTAGGAATACAGTGTTACTCCAGTGTTATAGCCAATCAAACTATAGTACAGAATCGTTTCTATACACGAGTAGTGCCCCAATCAAGATCGAACACTAAATTCTTGAGCTCGTAACTTCCCATTACAAGAGTGTTCCTATCTCCTTGAGATTTATATCTCGTGTACACACCCAGAAGAATAGCTGCACAAATACCCCTTTTTAAAGTTAGTGAATTACTCGAATTCGTGTAAACAGTAAATCAAAATATTTCGGAAGCGCTTTTAATTAAAATTCAATATTTGTATAAGAGTACCACGATGTATACATTGTATATATATGTTTCGCCATTTTTATCTCGTACCGTGAAACACGTAATTGTAATGTTTATTCGTTAAAGTCTAAGAGAACAGATATTGCTCGAGGGCATATATTATATAGCGAACGAAAGAATCACAACTCGTCATGCGTAAATAACTCGGCATCAAGTGTTTACTGTTTTAATAAGCCGGAAGGAGACTGCCGTTTGGGATTATTCCTGTCGCCATATCAAAGCAGTATCAAAGCTAAGCAAGCATTCTAAGGGTATTGTAATATCAATACGCGCCCCTTACCGGCGCCCTTAACAGATACAGCAAACAAAATAGTGTAAATGTTCAAAGAATCAGCATCGTAACACCGGTTTTTCTTGAATGATGAACCATCAGGAAACTTTGACCAAATTCTATCCTGCAGATCTCGATCAAGACAGTTCAGCCCAAAACATGTCAATAAAACAATGTATGAAAAAATAGCAAACTTCACAGCATCAAAGTTGAACCCCTAAAGACTTTACTTAGAATCAGCATTCCAAAACTGTAAGTTTGTGAGCGGTAAGCCATTCCAAAACTATAGCCAAAACCTTGACCAAGTTGGACTGACTGACAGACAGACAGATAGACAGCCAGATCTAGGAGCCCGGACCCCTCTCACTATCCCACTCCCTTTTATTATTTGTTTCCGAACCCAATTTTATCTTTTCAAGATCAAATTTGAATCTTTGTATCTTCCCCTCTCTCCGCATGGCGGTAATTTTATATTGTATCCCAGACTCAGAAATCTTCTTTTCTATCAAGTAGTTTCACTCATTTGTATGATATTTTAAAGGTGCCAATTAAATTTTGAAGATACGGAAGCTGTTTACATTGTCAGGAGATGTCAACAAGATGCGATGCAGGAGTTTTGGTTTAGTTTAGAAGGCGTAAAAGGGTTTCTCTGCTGGTTTTGTCATTTCTTGGTCCTGATGTGTGCTTTGAACCCTAGCTGACATAATTGGTAGACAAAGAATGATTGAAATTTTTGTAACGACAATTATAACAAAAAAATATTAATTCTTTAGTGTGCCGCGGATACTTATAGAAACTCATATGTAACAATTATTTTTATATTCAGCGCTAGCTCCCTAGTGTTCATGATTTGTTTCGGGTTAAATGTCCAAGCGATAGGATAGCAATGAGCATATGAAGAAGTTGTTCACGAGATGAAAGTACCACTAACAAGGTTCTTTAAACGTAATTTCTCACTCACTGAAATGTCATAACCTGGACACGGGAGTGTGGCACTCCGCCCTGTCACATTGTACTAATATTGAGCTAGATAGTTCTCACCCATTCAAATCTGAACGTCGAGCAGAGAGCAATAAGTATCACCTTTTAGGCGTTTGTCTCGGTCTGTATAACCCGGAACCCTCCATTACTTGTATGAATGCTCTCCACTAAAGTCAAAAGTATGGTACTGAAAAGAGAAAAAAATGAATAACGAAATAATGGTTTGTATAGAGAGAAAATATATAGATCTCAAAATATTGCAAAGGGGTGCAGCAGATTTAAGAAAAGTTATTCCGAAAAGCGATCAAAGGATAACTGTCCAACTTGTCTTTGTTGTAAATCTTTCGTGTTCCCAAGTAGGGGCATGCAAGCAAATCCCCAACTCTGCAGGATGTTTCCACATGTGTCGCCTCTTATCATTCATGCAGTGGTAAACAACAGGTATTTTCTTTCTCTTTATCCCAAACTAGCTGTGTTCATGGGTATTTTAAATCAGGAAAAAAAGTCGATGTCGCCTAATCTCTCTGGTTGTAAAACGTTTTGTGTCGGAATAATTGAGTACACACCTTCTTTATATACCCTATTGTGAAACATGTTTTTGTATTTAAATCAGATATATCAACACAGAAAAGGATAACTAATCTTTCCGAGTCAAAATATGTGTCACTTTACTTGCACTAAAAATACATTTTCTCCGCAGCTGCCGAACGTTACTTATTCTTCAGAATAGATACACGTTTAAGACTTGTATTTAATAATTGTGATTTTTACATTTTCCCACCGTAATATCACTCCTCAAACCTCTGCACGTAATATTTCATATTCAAATCCAAGGGTTTCGCTCGTGGTTTGACGCATCTATTTTGTTAATTATTCTTGATTTATTTCATGTCATGATGAGAGTCCCTGTACACACCGCATGGATTTGAAAATTATCATTCTCTAAAATGTGTAGAGGGGCCGAGGTGGCCCCGTGGTAAAAGCGTCTGACACGCTGGTATAGCCCTCCACTACGTGGGCCAATCGCCAGTAAAGCCGCATGGTACGTACTGGCCGTAGGTCGGTGGTTTTTCTCCACCACCAATACCTGGCACGTCCTGAAATGACCATAGCTGTTAATAGGATATATAATTGGACCTTTCCTGATCTGTATGGTAACATACTAGTCGTTTCAGGGCTTTAGACAAACACATGGTCACACGTTTAACTAGTATCATTGGGCAAGATGGATTTTTTTTAGTAACAATCCATATCCACATTTGATATGTCTAAGTGAATACTTCACACGATTGCGCCTATCATGAAGTTCATAGTGTAAGATAGAAATTCCAAGCCGCCATTTGTTAGTGTGTAGTGTACCGAGTAAGCTTGTGCTACATGGATGAGTAATTGGCACGGAAGGTTTAAAAGCATTTCATCATTGATCTTTTATAACCATTTATCTGACCGGACACACTTTAGAATCTTTAGCAACTGGTTAGATTATCTGGTGTAATGGAGTATTGTTGAAAAGTGTGTGATACAATTTATAAACAGAGCATTATTGTTACATTTTCTACGTTCAGTTTGGACGGCGACGTAGTTGTGCACGTAATTCTTTCCGAAACAGGAAACAGCGTATATACTCTTACATGTACGTATAAGAACACCGATACGTTCCTTTACAATCACACAGATAAAAGAAAAGTTCGTCACTCCGAGGTGACGGGAACCTCTACTACGGTCGCCATTTTTTACTTTTACACCCCCGCGTTAACTGGTAGCCAATCTCTTTATCAATTTTCCATGTAATGGCCCTAAATGACCTTATTACGTCGCTGGGCCTTTGAACTACAAACAAACGGTTGTAGACACTATATTCAATTACACTTATTAAACAGATCGTATTTTAGTATTTGATACACCGTATGCTTTTTGTACTAAATTATTTTCGATGCTTTTTAAGTGAAGTTAGTGTTTAGGTTTTTGACAGACAGATGAGGTGATAGTGTCAGACGTTCTTTACATTTCTACACACACAATCTGGCAGTATCGACAGATAAGTTTATCACGATTAGTTTGTTACTTTTACTCATTTATCATATTATGTGTTGCGAACCGGGTCATACAACTACCGACCTACAAAAACAGGCAACATGATATTCATCTCAGCTTATCAACATATTACTTTCAGTAATTTAAAGGTAACCTTACTTTTCTGACATACATTTATATCAAAACATTGTGATCACTTTGCGTGATACGAAATATCGAAGTTTGCATGAATCATGCAAGTCAGCCAATATCACTATACTATTGCAGTGTAGAAATGCTCGAGTTGTTCGCGTTAGGTAAACAAGCGCGAAAATATCCACACGCTAGTATTTATCGATAAACGATATAGATTATATAGAATATACATAAGTATCAGAACCATTGGCAACGCAATAATTTCCGGGTTTACAGTACCCACTGCGGTACCAATATCAAAGTTGGTGATGACTCGTCGACCCTGTCAATCGTTTTTATATAAAATGGATTGGAGTAACCTTTTTGAAAAGAAACAAGGAGAAAAACAAACAGTTATCCGTCAAAATTTGGGAATTATATATGACACGTAAAAACATTAAAAAAGCAACCTCGAAAATAAGTTCTGGTGGCGTATTTGTTCACTTTAGCAACCGCGAAAACGACAATGTAGTAATATTAAAAAGACTCCAGTAACTGGTGGGACAGCATATTGCATTGCATACATGACATCCTTTTTCCTACATCCTCATTAGTTGAATCGTTTTCACATGATAGTTTGGTTTGGTTTGGTTTGGTTTGGTATTGTTTAACGTCCTATCAACAGCTATGGTCATTTAAGGACGGCCTCCCCTATGTGCAAGATGCATGCGTGTAGTGTAGGCGTGTGTGTTTTGGGAGGCTGCGATATGTTCGTATTTGCCTCCTTGTGATAGCGAGGAACTGATGCCGACTTTATAGTGCTACCTCACTGAAACATACTGCCGAAGACATCCAGCAGGATAACCCACCCGTACGCCCGGTGATTTGTGATATTGACTCGGTAATATTAGCTATTTTGAGAAATTTCCGATCAGTATTCATTTTATGACATTACTTCTTCTGTAACATCACAGTGCTCTCTGCCGAATGAGGCACTTTTATCTAACATTACGCCTTCTGTAACATCACAGCGCTCTCTGCCGAATGAGGCACTTGTATCTTACTTTACGTCTTCTGTAACATCACAGTGCTCTCTGACAAATGAGGCACGTGTATCTTACATTACGTCTTCTGTAACATCACAGTGCTCTCTGCCAAATGAGGCACTTTTATCTTACGTTAAGCTTCTGTAACATCACAGTGCTCTCTGACAAATGAGGCACTTGTATCTTACATTACGTCTTCTGTAACATCACAGTGCTCTCTGACAAATGAGGCACTTTTATCTTAGAGGCACTTTTATCTTACATTACATCTTCTGTAACATCACAGTGCTCTCTGACAAATGAGGCACTTTTATCTTACGTTACTTTCTTCTGTAACATCAGTGCTCTCTGACAAATGAAGCACTTTTATCTTACACTACTTCTTCTGTAACATCACAGTACTCTCTGCCAAATGAAGCACTTACATTACTTCTTCTGTTACATCACAGTGCTCTCTGACAAATGAAGCACTTTTATCTTACATTACTTCTTCTGTAACATCACAGTACTCTCTGCCAAATGAAGCACCTTTATCTTACGTTAAGCTTCTGTAACATCACAGTGCTCTCTGCCAAATGAAGCACTTTTATCTTACATTACTTCTTCTGTTACATCACAGTGCTCTCTGACAAATGAAGCTCTTTTATCTTACATTACTTCTTCTGTACCATCACAGTACTCTCTGCCAAATGAAGCACCTTTATCTTACGTTAAGCTTCTGTAACATCACAGCGCTCTCTGCCAAATGAAGCACTTTTATCTTACGTTACTTCTTCTGTAACATCACAGCGCTCTCTGACAAATGAAGCACTTTTATCTTACATAACGTCTTCCGTAACATCACAGTGCTCTCTGCCAAATGAGGCACTTTTATCTTACATTCCGCCTTCTGTAACATCACAGTGCTCTCTGCCAAATGAGGCACTTTGATCTTACATTACTTCTTCCGTAACATCACAGTGCTCTCTGCCAAATGAAGCAATTTTATCTTACATTACTTCTTCTGTAACATCACAGTGCTCTCTGTCAAATGAGGCACTAGTATCTTACGTTACTTCTCCTGTAACATCACAGCGCTCTCTACCAAATGAGGCACTTGTATCTTACATTACTTCTTCTGTAACATCACAGTGCTCTCTATCAAATGAGGCACTTGTATCTTACGTTACTTCTCCTGTAACATCACAGCGCTCTCTACCAAATGAGGCACTTGTATCTTACATTACTTCTTCTGTAACATCACAGCGCTCTCTGCCAAATGAAGCACTTTTATCTTACACTACTTCTTCTGTAACATCACAGTGCTCTCTGACAAATGAAGCACTTTTATCTTAGATAACGTCTTCCGTAACATCACAGTGCTCTCGGCCAAATGAGGCACTTTTATCTTACATTACTCCTTCTGTAACATCACAGCGCTCTCTGACAAATGAAGCACTTTTATCTTAAATAACGTCTTCCGTAACATCACAGTGGTCTCTGCCAAATGAGGCACTTTTATCTTACGTTAAGCTTCTGTAACATCACATTGCTCTCTGCCAAATGAGGCACTTTTATCTTACGTTAAGCTTCTGTAACATCACATTGCTCTCTGCCAAATGAGGCACTTGTATCTTACGTTACTTCTTCTGTAAAATCACAGGGCTCTCTGCCAAATGAGGCACTTTTATCTTACATTCCGCCTTCTGTAACATCACAGTGCTCTCTGTCAAATGAGGCACTTGTATCTTACGTTACTTCTTCTGTAAAATCACAGGGCTCTCTGCCAAATGAGGCACTTGTATCTTACGTTACTTCTCCTGTAACATCACAGCGCTCTCTGCCAAATGAGGCACTTGTATCTTACATTACTTCTTCTGTAACATCACAGCGCTCTCTGCCAAATGAAGCACTTGTATCTTACATTACGTCTTCTGTAACATCACATTGCTCTCTGCAAAATGAGGCACTTTTATCTTACGTTACTTCTTCTGTTACATCACAGTGCTCTCTGCCAAATGAGGCACTTTTATCTTACGTTAAGCTTCTGTAACATCACATTGCTCTCTGCCAAATGAGGCACTTTTATCTTACGTTAAGCTCCTGTAATATCACAGTGCTCTCTGCCAAATGAAGCACTTTGATCTTACATTACGTCTTCTGTAACATCACATTGCTCTCTGCCAAATGAGGCATTTTTATCTTACATTACGCCTTCTGTAAAATCACAGTGCTCTCTGTCAAATGAAGCACTTTGATCTTACATTACGCCATCTGTAACATCACAGTGCTCTCTGCCAAATGAAGCACTTTTATCTTCATGTTTAGCTTACACACCGGGTTGACTAATGCTAAAATATACAAATAATACTTTTACATCAAGTTTCAATTGTTTTTAATTTCCAAGAAGAGTAAACACTGTTTATCAATTCCTTAAATGTTTTTTTTTTTTTTGCAATGTATGTACCTGTTTCTAGTTGATAAGTTCGTTAGGAATTGAAGCACAAGGCCATGCATTCTAAGATTTAGTTTAAAATGTTAGAGGAGTGTCGACATACTGGACGGAAGCTAGTGATGTCACCAACATTCGCTGCCTGATCAAACAGCGCCACACCTTGACTACATGTACATTATATAACACTGAGTGTTATTGATATACCCGCATATTCTGAATAGCTTTAAACCTTTAGGTGTGGTCGACAATGGATTGGAAATTTGATTTTTGTGGTATTTACGGAGTTTTTAATCGCATTAGTCGCTGACTTTATACTTTAGAGCTTTTTTTTTGTATCAGAAATCACGTGTTCTTTACGATATGAATATCACTGTATGGTATTGAAATGTAATGAAATTTTGTCAATTTTAAAAACTCGAAAAGTTACTCTACAATCGATAGTTGTGCGTTACAAGATGTGTAAACGGTGACATGTTTCTGGGGCCTCGGTTTGTTTGATTTATGGGGGAATATTGGCAGGTAAACTATTGAAGTATGGTACATGCAATTTTTATAAACCTAGGATTTATAACAAACGTTTACTATTATATCGGCTCTTTACTGTTGTGTAGCAAGTTAACCCGTTATACAATCAAGTAATAGCCATCTTACTCCTGATGAACGTAATGAGAATCAATATAGATGTTGTCCGCCACAGGTGAAAGAGTCAACAAAATGTTTATTTATTGGATTAACTTTATAATTTTATCACCCTACGGTATTGTCATTATACACACCTACTTTTAAGTCTAAGCCATTGTATTAAGCATGGAACAGATTTCAGTAGACATTCACAGCCAGTATGAAAGTCAAATGGAACGTGATCTATTATGAAGCATTCGCGCTTTATTTTCTATTGTTACTAAAAAAATAGAGTTGGCATTCAAATTGACTAAGAATGCCAACTGAAAACTTTTAAATACACAATATATTTATCATTTAAAAAAAATCAAATCTCATATACATCGAAATTCAGCTTTTAATATAAATAACTGAAAGTATTGTGTAGCCAGTTTGATGAATTTAATAACCGTCTTAAAGGAAAGGTCGGTAATAGCCAACATTATATTGATGACGTCATAATAATTTGATTGGAAACACATGGGTAGTTACCCTCATTATTAATATGAATTTTATCTAAATGTTAAGTAAGGTAACATGGTGGCTATGCTAGAGATGTAGCTGTATTGCCCGTGAATGCCTTCCGTTCAAGGGTTTCATCCACGGGTTTTATAGAAAGCTGTCTCAATGGCATCTAAAAGTAAGTTTCCTAAACGGGGTTAATACCATGCAGAAGGTATCCATCCCTTACGGGGTCTAAAATAGTTTATTTAGCTGATTCATTATGATTATAGATATTTGTGTGACATGCAATGAGTGGGATTATATTTATTTGACCGCAAAATACTACCTGTTTATTTCGCATCATACATTATACATAAACCACCCCCACACTAATGAGTCAGCCATCCGGTAGTTCTAGCAGCCACTTAAAACTGTCATACCATCTATTTATGCAGGATGCAATTTTTGATTAAACATACCGCTAATCTTTACATCGAGATAAAAACTATTAAAAAACAGTTTTTAATGTGAATGCAGTCCTTTTGAATGAATTTAACATAAAGTTTATAATCCAAATATAAAAATTGTAATTTTTACAACGTTTTAATGTGAAAATAAGCGAATATTTTTTAATCAAAATTTATCCTTTTTGGACTGAAATGTCTATTTTCTTTTTGTTATGCATTCAATATATTGTGGCTGTGAATATTGTAACGATTAAAAAAATCATTCACGGGGCTATGAGAGGAACAAGATCGCCTTGTAATTTTTGCAATTATGACCCGTACGATTAGCCTAAATCTATCAATACGCCTTGGGAGGAATGCAGCTACATGTACCCCTGGTTATACCACTAACTTTCACTGACACGCCTTGAATAAAAGTTCAATTTTTTCATTACGCTCAGGTACTTGACTTAACTTTAAAAAAATAGGTGTAGTCTGCTAGTCACTGCAGTTTCAATGGTTTATTACTAACGGGTAATTTATCGCATGAAAAGCATAATTTTTAATACTTTATTGGTCGATATGGCCGAGTGGTTATCAATTCGGTCTTCTACTTAGAGAGCCGAGGTTCATTTATTGGTTCATAATCTATTCACGATTTAATTTGAAATTAAACTAAAAATATTAAGTGGTTTATTTTTGCGTTGGATTTGCAACCTTTTGGCCCCTACCATACCGACGAAACCTAGAACCTCCAATAACAAAGATGCCTTATACAGTGTCTGGGCTGTAGCTTTCAAGAGAGGTTGCACTATGAAAATAGATGCCGTTGGAAGCACGTTCACACTGCAAATCCGAAACTTGATATGTCTCCAGAACACACGCAGACACACACACAACTGGAGATACCTGCCAGGTGGCTTATGCTCAAAATTATCAAATTGCAGAGAGCCTTATTCTACCTAGATAGGGCGTTATATTAATTTTGTATACAAATTATTACTTACATTTATGCATATTAAATACATTTTGATGTATGGTGAAGTATTAATAGGAGAAGTGTGAATGTGTCGTACGTGGAATTCGGACTGCCAGAGGATTTATGTCTAGCGTTTAACACCGTACCGGTCCTCAAATATTATGTAATGACCTTTGCACAACCAAGTTATAGTCATTTTACTCCAAATATCGTACGAGAATAAATATTGACTTCGGCAGGTGTAAGATTCAACAAAATGTTTATTTATTTGATTAATTTATTTATGATTGTCAAATGAATAGCCATTTATTTACACTGGCATTCCTTCAGTGGATCTAAGGGAGGTTTACTTCAGAGGGTCAAATAGAAGATTTACATAAGGGGCCTAATGAGAGGCTTCTCTAAGGTGCCTAATTGAAGGTGCAGAGGGCCTTATGCTAGTCTATCAAAGGATGTACCTCCTCCGGGGGATCAACAAAACAGTTTTCTGTCCTCTAGGGATGTTATGGTTAAAGGTTTTATTCAGAGGTTTTCAAGGAGTTATTTTAAGATACCTTCTGGAACGTTTCTTTTAGGAATCTATTTGATTCGTTTCGTCAAAGAGTCTACTGCAATATTTCCTTTATTGCTCGACAAGAATTTTTTTCTTTAATTGGTCTTATGGGAAAGCAATGCATTACAGTATATGACAATTTCTAACATTTTTGGCAGCATTTTTACAAACATATCGATGCTATTTCTAAAAATACACATAAATGATTCCTCTGAAAGAGAAACAGAGAGATGAAGCACAACGCCCAAAACAAAATCAGATTACAGGTGAAACGAAACGAAAACGACATCATTTGAAATCGTTCTGGTATAATAACATTGCAGAGTTGATGGAGATGAAAATGAAGATAAACTCGTGACAAACTTGATCAAAGCATGGATCTTTGTATACACGCCAGAAATATGTTGAGTAAACATTTTTAGTGGTATGCCTGACAAGGCTGGCCTGCTTTCCACAACATTCTCAAGACAGCGTCCAATATGGCCGCCAAATATACTAAAATCTATATTTTTTGAGATCTACGGCGTGACAGACCAAAACACATAGAATGCCAACGTTTAGCGAATACAAAAGTAATAATGATGAATATTACTGAAAATGACCGCTTTACTGTAATTTTGTAAAGCGTAACGACAACAAAATATAATTAATTTCTATAGTTTCGAGGCATATCCTTGTCTTAGCTTCAGAATGAGACGAATAAATTCCAAAAGAATAAAAGCTGCATAACGTCACGTCAGCAATGCAACGGATTAAGGTAACGTCGACATTGCACTAGACAGAGCAAAGATCGTACAATATTTACCATTTTCCCCTTCAGATAGATAGAAGGATCTCAACACTAAGAGAAGGAGGAGAGGTCCTTAAGTTGCTTAACACTCAGCAAGCCTGGCGTTGTTTGGTAACCTAAGAATCATTATCCTCGAAATCAGATTCCCTTTTATCTACCTCAAAGGGTAGAAAGATTCTAGTTACCCCCACATAGGCATAGGCAGTACATTTCAGTTCGAAAGCTTGATCTTTTCTAAATCTTGTTAGAAAGGGCATAAATTGTTCAGACCCTTGTCAGCGGACGTCCTGAAACGAAACGTAATTTCAACGTGATACGTAACGCTGATTAGTTGTAATTTTAACTTAACTCCAGAGGAAAAATATTTGCCAATAAAACACAGTTGGCAAGGAAAATCGCCTCACGGAAATAAAGAATTTTTAAACAAACTTACCGTAAAGATTCGACTTTAAAGAATGTCTTCGATATACAATACTGTTATTTTGTTTAAAGGACTGGTGTTTTAGAACATTAATCCTCTTATTTCAGTCAAAATGTAAGTGTTAATTTTTATCAAAATCCCAGATAAGTAAGTAGGTATTGGGCTGTGGATAGTTTACCTTTAGGATTGGGATTAAAAACCTAAATTTATTTTTATAATTTCATTCTAGGACGATAACAAGGGTCTGATGCTGGCTTGGGAGTGCTACCTCATTTAAGTACCTTGTCGCAGACATTAAGCCAAGTAATTCCACCCAGTCAATTATCCTGAAAATGGGTTAAAATTTTGGTGAGGTTAATATGGGTTGAAACGGACCTGAGAAAATGACTTTAGCCTAGACTTCGCCTCGGTTAATACCACCTTCTCCGGTTAATTTAACCACATATTCACCTCTCCCCCACAAAAGTCCATAGCTGATTTTTATTATCGTAGACTGTTTCTCCACATCCATACTATTGTCATGGTAATTGCGATCATAACAATGGCACCTGATCGAAACACGAGGCCCCAGTAGCTCAAATGTTGGCGAGACTTAACTAGTGGTTAGGGGAATTAAAATGAGAATACAACACAAACCTGAAATATCTTATATTATTTCACTGTTATACATCGGTTGGGACACATAAGATTGATGAGTGATTTTTAATTATTTTATTATGTAACATAAAATCTTATGAACCGTTTTCAGAGTTTTGTTATAAACAATATGAATGTCCTCTGTCCAGATTGTAACGGAACCGTCAAAACCGGACTAACGCAGGGCCATACTAAATTGTTTTCATTTTTGTTGTCTCATTTTATATCCATACACCGAATTAATGCAGAATGAAAGAAAGCTGTGACACTTCTTAACTGTTTATACAGTAAAACATGTATTGAGTCACAGACGATGTCCATTAACGCAGGTTGTCGTTTTATACAGGTTCAATGCTCAATAAAATCACTACAATAGGAAACACTCAAAGTGGCCTCTAAACACAGGTGGTCCGCTAAAAGATGGGCTCTCATGAGCAGATTTAACTTGACATACGTTTAAATAAAAACTCATTGATGTAGTGGAAAATCCGATATCTGTATCTTTTAATTTTTTAAAGACAAGCCATATTTTCTACCGTATGGTTTTGGATTGTGTTAAGGAATGTTAGGATAAATTGAACCAATGACATTATTCCAAATAACAAATTATTTTCAGTAAAGCAGACGTGATTTTATGAAGGTGATAGTACTTTATTGCCTTGTTATGTAACGTCGATAGGTGTTTTGACTTTTATAGCTAAATAAGCTAGACAGTTAATGGTAATCGTACGTTTATGACTTCTATCAAAAAGACATTAATGAACATAGATACAATCCTTGAGAGGGAGTTTCCGAATTAACCTTCATGAACTTAAATATTGGCATGGCAGAGTTTCCCATGACTACCATTAATATTTATCCCCACTACCACGCACTGTCGAATGCCGTTTAAAAGTTTTGATCGTAATGAGTCAGCCGTTTCTGTATATTTCGTACAGTTGAATAGTCATGTAAAGATCAAAAGTTTTATTGGCCAGTTAAAAAAGATCCATGAAACATTACAATAAATAAATCTGATCCAAACAACGCTGCATTCCTATTCATTGTAAGATACCCTTTTTTCACGTTTTGGTATTCGCTGTGTATTGAAATTGATTATGAGGATATATTCTGCTTTCTATGATCTTCCTGCGATCCTGCTAAATATTTCAAATCGCATTATTCTTAATCTATCAACAATGTTTTTTTTCTCCTTTTTGTTCTTATACACATCTGATTAAGGACAACTGCTACGATAATGTGTATTTTGTTTAATGTCTAAAAAGATGTGTTGTTATGCTAAAAATCCCCTACGACGGCGTCTGAGATTTCCCCCATACTGATTTTAAAATATGCTTGCGTACTAGCGAAATGATAAAAAAAAACCTCATATGTTTCTTGAGCAATTATATAACTACGTCGACATTAATTTATTTTTTCTTAAAGTTATTTAATAAAACATTCGTCAGAAGATATTTGACAGACATTATAAAACGTCTGAACCAAACCCAATGTAAATTCTCATTTCATGATCGTAAGTTGTACAGTACTTTACCTGTTAATACACATCTCAGCCTTCGTTTCTTGTAGAGTACATACAAAAATGTATTTCACAGTAGTTGATTTTCTATTCCAGAAACAAATTTATACACAATGTAAGGATCTGGATTTTTCGGATAGATTTGTCTTGTTAACCTATTAGCCAGTATTTTTCTACCCAATAAGGTTCAATCTACCGTGAACAAATTTCACGGTTGTCATCCTGACCCGGTGTTTACCTACATGTTGGTAATTTCACGGTCTATCATGGATACATAGTTATTACTCTGCCTCTGATTGTTGTTGATTTTAAAAACAACACGAGATTAGTGTGTTACTGTTAACAAAACTGATCGGAACTGAAAGGTTATATAACTAGGGTACAGCACGGACGAACGACATATTTACACAGAAACACTCGACAAGATATAACTAGGGCACAGAACGGACAAACGACATAGTTACACGGAAACACTCGACAATATATAACTAGGGCACAGAACGGACAAACGACATATTTACACGGAAACACTCGACAATTTATAACTAGGGCACAGCACGGACGAACGACATATTTACACGGAAACACTCGACAATTTATAACTAGGGCACAGCACGGACGAACGACATATTTACACGGAAACACTCGACAATTTATAACTAGGGCACAGCACGGACGAACGACATATTTACACGGAAACACTCGACAATTTATAACTAGGGCACAGCACGGACGAACGACATATTTACACGGAAACACTCGACAATTTATAACTAGGGCACAGCACGGACGAACGACATATTTACACGGAAACACTCGACAATTTATAACTAGGGCACAGCACGGACGAACGACATATTTACACGGAAACACTCGACAATTTATAACTAGGGCACAGCACGGACGAACGACATATTTACACGGAAACTCTCGACAATTTATAACTAGAATACAAAAATCTTCTGCTTTATCGACGACACAGGAATTATAAACCTATTTTGAAACTTAGTAATGGAACGTTCTCAAAGTGCGCACTGGGGTAATGGCAACGAAACTACAAAGCACACTAATACACAACAATACCTTGGACATTCATTTTACGAGGAAACAGACTATTTCCCAAAGATTTAATGATGGCGACCATCAAACACGCCCATACTTCATCAACCTTCTTTTCTTGAAACCATGTCTTGTTAAGTGGTTAGCCAGCAGTTGAAATCTATTTCGGAAATCATGATATTCTGAGCAAGCTGATGAATATCGAATCAACTGCAGCACTATATTCATTGTACCAACAAACATATGCTTACCTGTTTTTGTAAGGTGACAGAACATGAAACGCTAACTTTTTCTGGAAACCTTGTTTTCCCGCCAATGTTCCTTTATTTATTGATTTGTCGTTCCTTTCGTTTTGTTTCTCCTATGTTCCTGTTCGGACTATGTTTTTTATGTACTGACAAAGAGCTACGTCAACTTTCTATTCTATTTTGTGTTTCTTAATGGCTTCATCATTCATGGCATTGACCAGTAAGCTTTTAAAGTATGCATGGTGTATTTTATTCTGGCAATCACGATTACGACTACTAGAGAATAAACCTTACAAGTAAAGATCGCAAAATAACTTACACACGAAAATTAAATAATTTTCAGTATCAAGAGGATAGTCATCGTAACGACTTGATGTCAACTTGCATAAAACTGAGGAAACGTCAAATTAATGATATAAGATCGAGCAAATCCGTTTACAACTCAATAAAACTTCAACAATAAAACCGAAAAGGACCTTTCATACCCTTTCACAAAAGGTGCAACACACAAACAAAACTGTTATGAACGTTATTTATGTTCGGGTAGGGTTTCCATGGCTAGGTAAACAAAGGCGGGCAAGAGCGTCAACGTCAACAAGAAAGCAATGAATTAAATCATTCAACTTTAAATGTCATTGAAATAAATCTTTAGATAAAATATTCAAAAGAGAAACGACTTTTTATTACGCTGCATGTAATAGATATATTGGTTAATTGCCTAATCACATGTTGTAAGAAATGTGTGTGTGTTTTAATGTATTTAAACATGAATGCCACCTACCGGTACGCATCATTCATTCAAGAGAGTTCTACATTACACCCGACTGACTTTTATAATGCCAACAGCCCTTTACTTTAAAAAAACCCACCAGCTATCGTGGCATGGGAAAGGGCTTTTGGTATTTAAAATAGCGTATGTTTAAACCTATGGCTGTGATTTGGGCGTTACAATCAAAATGTATTCGCCAGGTGCTCAGATAAATTTTCGAATTAAAATTGCTTTTTCGCTTTCTTTCTAGCATGAATCAAATATAAATACGCATAATGATGACTCAACATGTTCCAACGTATATAAGATATTCCTGTCTAATTTAAATTTTCTTAACTTACTTAAAGAACAGTTAGTATCCTATCTCATACTTTTGAAACTTAATTAAAGCATCATATTCTGTACAATAAATGTTGTATTTTTATTCACTTGTATGGTTTTAATCCTTCAGACCATCATTAAGACTTACGTTTTGTTTGCCTTTTTCACAGCAATACTTCATATACTACTCTACCAAACTTTGTTTGTTGGTAACCAGGAAGCTGTGCACCCCCCCCCCCCCCCCCCCCCCCCCCCNAGATTATACGTGTTTCGATCTTATAGTCAGCAACACTTCGACATATCAACACATGTACATATTTGGACATAGTAATCATCGCCATGAACGCTCTTGTATCCTTTTATGGTGGACACGACTTACAATCAAATGACGGAAGAATAAAACACTTTTACAAAAAATGTAAATATTACCGAAAGTTCAATATCCATGTTTGTTTTCTTACACTTCGTTATAAATGTAAAACGGATTTCATAAGTACACCGAATGTTGCGTATGCCTGTTATGTCAGCTAGTTACGTAATGCACCACCTACTGCGCGCGGTGCTCAGCAGCTGTTTATATATATGTTTATGCATTATGGCATTCATGACGACATCTCAACTTTTTATTCAAATTATCTTGTAGATTTCTCTTCCCGTGTGAATTTCCACAGTAGTGGCCCTAATATCCATTTCACATTATATAATGACAGCGATTAATAAAATGTATGCTGAAGTTGTTTTATAATTGTAAAAGCAAGACTCTCTTCGCTCGAATTTCCACGTATTTATCCATTTAGTCATAATGCATACATTTCTGTCGAATCAGTTATATAATTATAGGCTCCTAATAAGTCTATACTTAACGAGATTTGTACATTACAAGTAATAAGTTAAATAACAGTGTACTGAACATCTGTAAATAGGGTATGCCTCCATGCAGGGTAATGATTGAGGGTTTCGTTATTATGCTGGTCAGCGCTTTTCACACTCTCACAAATATAGCACACATTTATTTTGTCCTGGGTGAAGGAAATCAAACGCTACTATTTTATGAATTGTGTTCGAATCCTTGATGATTTTGCTATCGAAATTAGCAAGAAATATATCTTGGTTTGTTATTTCCTTGGTCGGGTTGACTCTACATGAACGGACTGTTTACTTTCCGCCCCCCCNGACTCAACTTAAGAGATATCTCGACTAAATCTCTATTCAAAGGCAAATAATGTTTCACAAATCAGTGTCATGTGTATTTAACTGCATGTACGTGTAATATCTCTATGAATGTCTTAGAAACATTTAAAATGTTTATTGATCTCAAATGTAGCCTCCGTCCTTTTATCTTTCATGGTATTTACATTTCAAAACAACTTTAGAATTGTAGGTTAAGGTTTTCCATTTATTCTATTATGTCACATATTATATTTAAAGTAGTATTCATGATAAAAAAACCTACGCTCTAACGACAACAAGTTCGAGCTAGAAGCCAAGAAGAAATAAACAAGTCACAAAACAGCGGCAATGAGAAAACTTATACTGTGACACTCTGGTTACTGTAGTTTAATTATTATAACAGAGTTATTAGGAGTATTGTTAGTACGGTGAATTATAGCAAAAGATCTATTTTTATACAAATATGTTGTAATATAGTAAACGCATATTCTACTGTCATGTAACTGTGTGGCGGGCATTTTTGCCCGGTCAAACTTTCGCCCTACGCCGGTAAACGCTATATAAGCCCAGTGTTGATTCGCCCTACGCCGGTAAACTCTATATAAGCCCAGTGTTAATTTCTCCCTATGCCGGTAAAATCTGTATTAGCCCAGTGTTAATTTCACCCTACAGGGGTAAAATCTGTATTATCCCAGTGTTAATTTCGCCCTACGCCGGTAGAATCTGTATTAGCCCAGTGTTAATTTCGCGCTACAGGGGTAAAATCTGTATTATCCCAGTGTTCATTTCGCCCTACGCCGGTAAAATCTGTATTAGCCCAGTTTTAAGTTCGCCCTACGCCGGTAAAATCTGTATTAGCCCAGTGGTAAGTTCGCCCTACGCCGGTAAAATCTGTATTAGCCCAGTGTTAATTTCGCGCTACAGGGGTAAAATCTGTATTATCCCAGTGTTAAGTTCGCCCTACGCCGGTAAAATCTGTATTAGCCCAGTTTTAAGTTCGCCCTACGCCGGTAAAATCTGTATTAGCCCAGTTTTAAGTTCGCCCTACGCCGGTAAAATCTGTATTAGCCCAGTGTTAAGTTCGCCCTACGCCGGTAAAATCTGTATTAGCCCAGTGGTAAGTTCGCCCTACGCCGGTAAAATCTGTATTAGCCCAGTTTTAAGTTCGCCCTACGCCGGTAAAATCTGTATTAGCCCAGTTTTAAGTTCGCCCTACGCCGGTAAAATCTGTATTAGCCCAGTGCTAATTTCGCCCTACGCCGGTAAACTCTATATAAGACCAGTGTTAATTTCGCCCTACGCCGGTAAAATCTGTATTAGCCCAGTGCTAATTTCGCCCTACGCCGGTAAACTCTATATAAGACCAGTGTTAATTTCGCCCTACGCCGGTAAACTCTATATAAACCCAGTGTTAGGTTCGCCCTACGCCGGTAAACTCTATATAAACCCAGTGTTAAGTTCGCCCTACGCCGGTATACTCTATATAAGCCCAGTGTTAAGTTCGCCCTACGCCGGTATACTCTATATAAGCCCAGTGTTAAGTTCGCCCTACGCCGGTAAACCCTATATAAACCCAGTGTTAAGTTCGCCCTACGCCGGTATACTCTATATAAGCCCAGTGTTAATTCCTCCCTATGCCGGAAAACTCTGTATTAGCCCAGTGTTAAGTTCGCCCTACGCCGGTATACTCTATATAAGCCCAGTGTTAATTCCTCCCTGCGCCGGTAAACTCTGTATTAGCCCAGTGTAAAGTTCGCCCTACGCCGGTAAACTCTATATAAACCCAGTGTTAGGTTCGCCCTACGCCGGTAAACTCTATATAAACCCAGTGTTAAGTTCGCCCTACGCCGGTAAACCCTATATAAACCCAGTGTTAAGTTCGCCCTACGCCGGTATACTCTATATAAGCCCAGTGTTAATTCCTCCCTATGCCGGTAAAATCTGTATTAGCCCAGTGTTAATTTCGCCCTACAGGGGTAAAATCTGTATTAGCCCAGTGTTAATTTCGCCCTACAGGGGTAAAATCTGTATTATCCCAGTGTTAATTTCGCCCTACGCCGGTAAAATCTGTATTAGCCCAGTGTTAATTTCGCCTTTCATAATTGATTTCTATTTTTACTATATTGTTTACTATGTCCTCTGTAACGATAAATTAGCTCTCGGCATACCGGACAGAAATGACGAAAGTTATACAGCGGCGAATATTTCCCGCTATACAGTATCTTTTCTTGGCCTTAGTGGTTTACCCTCTTCCCAACCTGTCAACTAAAGTTCGTAATTAGTAGCCTTTACCCATCCATCTCTATCTTTATCATTTCAAGCTCAAACTTTTTCTTGATATTTAGTAAAATAGATCTTTGCGGTTCTTATGCACTGTCTACTTATCGTATTCCTTCACTTTTATATGTGTTGCTTTTACAGTAGTACTCACATCCCCCTTCTGCCTTTTCCACATTTTCTCTGACCTGTTAGATATTTTTTATATGTATTTCATTCCTAGTTTGAGTGTAACTTATTGACAACTTAATCGGTGTTAAAAACACTTTGTGTATTTGCCCTCTTTTGTGTATTTTGCCCTTATCTCATGCATTCTTGCCTCAATGTTTTCAGGTGAAACGCTTTACTACCGAGATGTTTTTGATAAAGTTTTCACGTGTATGCAATTTTTGAATATGTACATTGTATGTTTTTTGTTTATATGCTTCAGCTATAAAACTTTATCTGCCTGTGATATCAAGTTGGAAAGGGAGAAGTTCCGGTTTGTCACTCCATAATCTAGAGTCAGACATTAAGACTCATTGCTATGCTTTTCAGATGGCAGTCTGTTGACCTAGATAACGCAAACCCTCGCATGTAAAATGCAAACTATGTCAAGAGCATTCAAATATGAATTATGTGTTGTATCTTTGAGCAAGATACTTTACCCCGCTTGTTCCTGTCTACTCAGCTGTAAATGAGTACGTGGTTGGGCAGCGCTAGAAATGTTGAATGCTAACTGTTAGCGCCGAAATGGCAGCTCCGGCTGTATGCTCCCCAGGGAGTTGAGAAAGGTATTGGCTGGTTGTAAAGGCCCTATAACCACGGACCCGCCTTGAGACGACCTACGAACTAGGTTGTGATAAAGCGGTATATAAGAACCTCGAATTATTATTATTAAAATGACGTTCGTTTTTTATATGATTTAAGGAATAACCCGGATAAGTTTTAGAGCTATAACAAATCATACCCTGGTAATCTCGTATACACATGATTGAGTTTTAGAAGACAAACATCCTTCAGTTCGCTTTTCACATTTATTTTTATTCATTTCTGATAAAAACAAAGACATTGAACAAAACACATTATTGCGCTGTACAGTCGAGGAATTTCAACCAATCAGAAGTTAGAATTTAAAATTCCACGCCAAACATTGGGGTATACGTATTCATCACTTTTTGTGTTGAAATCAATTATCATTCAGAGAAAATCCGTGGTTGAATTACTGGAGCATTACAACAACAAAATAGGCGCATTAATTGTATATTGAATTATCCTTAATTATTGTTATCGGGCGTGGTGGAACTGTCTTCTATATGTGTTAAAGCTTTTAATTGTGTTATTTGTGTATGAACACATTACAATAAATGCATGCTTTATAACTCTTTAGTACCTCCTAAGTACTTCCACTCTTTCAGTTCTTTAATGTCATTTCCAATAAAATTTACATTTTGGACCAATTATTCGGAAAGGCTATTGCCACTCGGGATTGATAAGCAAAAACGGTATGCTGGATGGGTTTACAGGTAGGGGCTCCACATAGGAGGCTAAAAGGTAAGGGGCTAACAGGTATGTGTAAATCCGGAACCTTACACCCGGTATCCGCTTTCCAGAGAAGATGCCCCGAGTGTCTATTGACATTCGGGTGGTAATAGCGGCTCATTCCCCGAACACCAACTCTGGAGAATTGAAAGGAAGGTGTTTATATAGGAAATCCTTTGAAGTTTAGTTATAGCCTGCTTCAACTAAGAATGTCAACTCATTTTGTAGATATGATATTAAAGTCAATAATAAAATGGATAAAAAGTTTTTATTTCCTACATATAACTGTAATACAGCATTTAATACAGCACTAAGTAATAGAAAATAATCATTAAATATTAACTTTTACATTATATGAAAAGAAAAATAACATTACATTATATGAAAAACAAAATTCCTTAATTTAAGCCACATTGATACTAATGTCAGCAATAAAATACAGTTTCTATTCCTACATATAACAGTAATACACATTAAATACAGCATTAAAAGATAGCCATTATTAAACATAAATATAAACAGTTAACCTTTCTGGAGCTAAAGTAGATGAGGAATTTTGCATGAATCATGATGATTTTAGTTGGAATGGATTTTTGGAATTCAGAAGTTTTGCCAAAAAGTATAATATCTTCCTTTATTTCGAATGTAAGTATATTCATCTACATATGTCTTGCCAGAAGTTATTCGTTATTTGACACTGTTAAAAAAGATGTTCTAAAGTTTCATATATAAAGTTTTCTAAATCAATCATTTTGAGTCCACCCTCACTATAGTCTTGAACAATTGTTGAACGTTTTATTCTATCAATTGGTGATTGACAGACAAAATTGTATTTTTTTTTGTTCAATGATTGAATTATGTCTTTACTTGGAGTTGGGAGAGATATAAACAGGCGATTCATTTTTGCAATGATAAGAGATTTAAGAACAGTTATTCCCCTTATAGGTATTAAAATTCTTCTTGACCATTGATGTAACTTGCCATCTATAATACTAATAATTTTTTGAAATTTACAGTAACCATGCCATGAGATGTTACCAATTAGGACACCAGTAGAGAAAAAGTAGTAAGACATAGAAAGAAATATATGGATCCAAAATTTTGCAATGGGTGCAGCAAATTTATTTTAGTTACTTTTGAGTCCCCGAGTAGAGGACACCAAAGCAAATCCCCAATTCTGCAAGGATTAACCACATGCGTCGCCTCCTACGATTTTTTCTCGTTCTTCGACCTGCAGGGGTTCAATTGTTTGGAAATCTTGTTTGTTGTTTGTAATCTTGTTATACACGTAGTTTTTTTTTAATTAAATGGGTTTTTTTGCGTTAATATTGTAGTTACCAAGTTATCAAGCTTAATCGTCCGTGGTATCTGCATAGAATGTCAGTTTATACTTTTGATAAAGGCGTTAACTATATCAACACTATTTGCTTGATATATAGTTGGTACATGGTGATATTTAATTAACTTTACGATGCAAAGCAAGATAAAAAATAATACAAAGAGTCAGTGTTGAGAGGTTAATCAATATCGGTACATAATCGCCATTTATCACGCTATGCATTCTATCACGCTCTTGTTCCGTTGATTTTTAAACCTAGCGTATATTTAATATATATTAACACTGTCCATCATTAAACAAAGTAGTATTTGATAGCCTTTTATAGGGCTGAATATACCGGCTACTGGCCACCAGGTGACGTAATATTTCCCACACTTATTATATAACTTTGTCATGCTATGTGAAATCTTTAAGTCTAAGTTGTATTTCATTATTTGTATTTGTATAAGTTTCTTGTAAGTTAATGTTAGCAAGACAATATATGAAGCTTTAATGATCTTTCATTATGTCTCATCGCTATTGTAAAGGTTGTTTATATATTGCGTGACATTTAAATCAAACATTATTGACAGATTATTGATTGCCTGGTATACACCCCATACGACGAGGGTATTTCCTGTAGAATCAATGAAGAGGTTTCTTTGGATAAATGTACGCCCAACTTTTCATAAGCATTTCATCTGTTAACTTAATTAAAAATCGATACTAAACCCATGTAAAGAATAAATTCGCATATGGTCATTAGTTACATTTGGTCTGTTAAAGACGAACTGCGGTAACAAATCTTATAATGTAAAAAGGTGAAACTTACGCTGTATTTTATTTTCGTGGTTTCCGTGAAGCCACAACTACTTATACACCGTAACAGTGAATAATATCATTTCAATAAAACTAACGTGCAAACCAAGGTTATTGAACCATGAGCAGTCTTGAACTTAAATTTATATTTCACAAGTCCAGATTATGTGAAATATTAAATCGTTTAACTATACAAAATCATACTTTGTTAGAGAAAAACACTAAAAATACAGTAATATATATACTTTTAAATTTACTGAAATAAAATACCCCAGAGTGTTTCACGATTAACTTTAAATGACGGATCCAGAATCGCGTGTGGTTAAAGTAAATAAGTAATAAAATAAGAAGACCATTATATATTTATTTATTCCTATTTTTCTCTTTTATGTGACGTATGGCATAAACGGTGTTTAATTGGTAGGAATAAACCTCCCCTTCCCTCCCGTGGAGATCTCCTTCAAATGTAGCATCCATTTCCTTCATATGTGAAATCCTGCAATTTATAGCTCACATCATCAATCATTGTGGGTTTCTTTTCGATATGAAAACCATAAGTTACCTGTAGTGTTTGGTTTCAATAGCGGGATCAGTTTTCGTTACTTTTATTGATTTATCTGTTTTGACAGCGAAAGTGAGCGCTATTCTATACTGTCCATATACACGGTATCTATACATACCCATCTCTACTGTGGTAGATGTAATATTTGTTGTGCTGGTCCAGGAAAATACTGGACTGTACTCTATGACACTAAGTGATCATATGATGTGACTTATAGCCCCTACCCCCTTGCGGAATCGGGTGGTGGGTTGGGGAAGGGGTCCCCTGTTCCCTTGCTTTGAGAACATATCACAAACCCAAAATTTGATCCCATCTACTGAACTTGTACAGCTGCGGTGCTGTCTACTTCATTACCCCCCGGTATCTCTGGTAGTCCGTCATCAGGATGATATGACTGGGTTGAGTGTCCTGGTACCGTGTCCAACTTATGATATTTCAGTGAAATAGCACTTAAAAATTCACCCATCATACATGGAAATCACCTTCACCTGACCTTAGCTGTTGCGCTGACGTAATACAACAAACAAATAAACAAGCATACTTAATACACCAGCGTATACAAGGCGCATGCCCGGAAAGACTGACGAAACATGTATTTCCATTTAATACAGCGCAATAAAGTAGTCTCGGAAATAATGAACCTTAAAATCATTTAGTTATTTGTCTATACCTCTAGTTTACGAGTTTATACCTGCGTACACATGCATAGAGAATAATAGGTAAATTACTTAACGTTTCAGATTACGTTTAATTTACTGCACACCTTTTCTAAGGAGGCACGGTAGTCTAGCGGTAGGACACTGGGCTTGTGACCGAAGGGTTAATTCGTGTTGCGGGTTCGGGCACGGTACGGCACTGTATGTTGAGCAAGACACTTGTTCCAGTCTAGTCAGCTGTAAATGAGTACGTGGTTGGGCAGTGCTAGAATTGTTGAATGCTAGCTGTTAGCGCCGAAATGGCAGCTCCGTCTGTATGCTCCCCGGGGAGTTGTGAAAGATATTGGCTGGTTGCAAAGGTTTTATAACCACGGATAATAATCTGTGAACCGCTTTGAGACGATCTGCGAACTAGTTTGTGATAAAGCGGTATTTAAGAATCTCGAATTATTATTATATTTATCATTATTGTCATAGCTACACACAACAGCTTTACCAGCATATCTTTAAGGTAATAGGATTGTGTCACCATTTCTCAGTAGAATTTCTTCAAATTTTGTAGTTATATTGCTTTAAAGTAAAGAAAATTTTCTGCCACAAAAAAAAAATAGGTTGTCAGAATTTTAAGGATTTTAAATGGAAATTTATGTAAAAAGGAGTGAATTTTGAAAAAAAATGAAAGACACAATATTTTTACAAAATAATGTCAATAAAAATTATACTGACATATATTAGTATTGCATTAATGTATATCGATTTAATAAATGCTGAAATTGTGTAAAATTTATCCTCTATACACGATATAAAAATTGACATTTTATAATAAAACCATATACACATAGTAATTGCAGGCAAGAGTTATCGTTCTTGAAAAACTTCACAGTAGTGAAATAGGTAGCCGGTTTCCTGAAGTACAGAAAAATGGACACATGTGACTCATTGATAAAAAAACACCTGAATTAATACCTGGATTGCTTTGAAATAGTTTAATATTGAGAGAACACAATCTTCTGTCAATAATAAACATACAATATTCATCAGTTTAATATTAAACATTAGAATTTGCGGAAATTGTGATACTGTCTCCCTACATTGGATTTTCAACTAGGGATGTACTTCCTGTTTCCGTTTATCAATACAATCCAATGACCTTAACGATGTTTATGAAATGATACTGATGACGTCAAAATACAAAGAAATAATATCCCACACACGTCGCTTTAACGTTCTTGTCGTATCCCGCAAACGTCGCTTTAATGTCCTTGTCGAATCCCGCACACGTCGCTTTAACGTTCTTGTCGTATACCACACACGTCGCTTTAATGTCCATGTCATATACCGCACACGTCGCTTTAATGTTCATATCATATACCGCACACGTCGCTTTAATGTCCATGACATATACCGCACACGTCGCTTTAATGTCCATGTCATATACCGCACACGTCGCTTTAATGTCCTTGTCGTATCCCGCACACGTCGCTTTAATGTCCATGTCATATACCGCACACATCGCTTTAATGTCCATGTCATATACCGCACACGTCGCTTTAATGTTCATATCATATACCGCACACGTCGCTTTAATGTCCATGACATATACCGCACACGTCGCTTTAATGTCCATGTCATATAACGCACACGACAAATATATTTCCTATTTTCCCACCAAAACAACAAAACCAAATAGTAAATTGGGTATATTTAATTTTTAATGGGATATTTTTTGCATTTTTATTTAAATCATTTTGTGCTTTATATGAAAGGAACATGATTAATTCTTTTCCATCGGTTAATCTTACTACCCATAAAACTAGGGTATTTAACATTATGCTGAATCGGGGAAAGAATAAACCTAACTGCAAGTCGTAAGAGGGAATTTAAGATTATCTTCGGTGTGTTACAATTCCGAAACAAGATTAATCTGCTGGCAACATTGCAACACTTCCGGATCTTTACTTCCTCTTCTGTTTACACTTTCTTTTATTTCTATGTTGTCTCCCTGGGTACCCGTCTTAATACGACCTCGGTTATCGTTAAACCCTATACAAACAAACAAATGTTGGTTATCAGTACATCTAGCATGCATTATATCAATTAATCAAACAATCAACCTATTATTCAATTACAGCCAACCAATCAAAGCATAACGTGCAGACTTTCCAATTAAATAAGTGCATTACCAAAAATATCACTACCGTTTATACAAATATTTTACCTTTCCAAAATATTCTTATCGTTTAAACATATATCGCAATTCACATATACACTTAACTGCTTTTAAATGATTATACGGTGCGTTTAACTACCGTGTGTACTGGGTGTAAAAATGCTAAGATTGTAAATGTTTAAAAATGTATCGTTTATGAACAGTTCTTTAACCACAATCAACATTAATCACATTATTTTAATAATGTAGTGTGAAAAAAGAAACACAGATGACAATACCGAACACCTGTTTATTTTTCACTAGCAATAGACTATTATAATGCTGATATTTACATTTAATTATCGAGACATTTTCGTTTTGATGTCAGTTGCGATTAATTTATTATAATATATAGTGTGTTGCACCGTTAAACAGGTAACCCCTGTTTTATGTTGTGTGAATGAATTAGGGATCATCCCTCTTTAGGAATACCTACATAAATATCACAAATACAATCACTTCCTTTTTTTGCCAGAATTTACGATTAGATATGAAAAGATTTATATCAATAAAGTATGCACCAACACCGCATACTTTCATAAAATCAACCACATCATCCCCTCTTATGATAACAGTTATCCAAAAAGCAATAAAGATATCCACAAACACTGCTCACTCTCAAGACATTATAAAGAAATGCTTACTCTAATGAAAATATCCACACACACCTCTTACTCTCATAGTTTATCTACGAACACCGCATACTATCATGAAAATATCCAGACACACCGCTTACTCTCATAGTTTATCCACGAACACCGCATACTATCATGAAAATATCTACGAACACCGCATACTATCATGAAAATATCCAGACACACCGCTTACTCTCATAGTTTATCCACGAACACAGCATACTATACTGAAAATATCTACAAACACCGCTTACTCTCAAGAAAAAATGCTCACCGCTTAATCTCATAAAAAAATCTCAAAATACCGCTTACTCTCATTTTTTACCCAAACAAGCAGTAGATGCATGTCAGTATATCTATTAATTCATTGACTTTTATTTTTTCGTTGGGATCTAAAGATTGGGATTTTTTTAAGCAAGGTTATAAAATCCGTCTAAAGAATATACAAAGACCACCTTGGCTCGTAATCATTCTCGCACTTTCTGAAACATATCGTGTAAAACCCCTTTCAATGAAGACGTGTATGAATCGACAGGTTTTCTTTAAGTGGGCGTTGTGAGATGTAGGGTAATGTACGTATCTGCTGCCAAATTGGAGGAAGCGTTGTGAACGCTTATTTATAGATCTAGGATATATAAACACTCACATGTTGCCGTAACCAGTTCGTCCTGACCGTTCCTCTCCCTGACCGTCACGGAGCAATGATTTCGCGGTTACAGTCAAGTCTTTACATACATGTGAATATAGTTCAGTTTTATCCCACTATGGTGTATATGGGTTGCCTGTGTCATTACCATCTAAAGCGGAAAACCCGGTTTCAGGTTGTTCTTTTTACGAAAATAGATCAAGCATTCCCTCACGTTAAATTCGCTTTTATCGTTTCATTGTAAGTGGTGTACGTCTTCTATTATTTATCAAAATTACATTATTGTTATATTTCATAATATATTTTAATTATGATGTAATTTTAATAAAACTGATAAAGTGTTTATGTTGTACATTTTCCAGGTGACTGATAATCTGATTAATATTGTTTTGGCGAGAAGTTTAATAAATAATAATATTTGTTATGCCATGGAATGTTGTAAGATGTGTCAAAGAAACAGATATATGTTTCACTATTACTAGTATACAAACATAGTGAGACGGAGTCAAAATCCAGGATGTTGACACACAAATCACCGGCTTGAAGACAGGATTTCAGCTATTGCATACTAACGGTTTATGTCTTGACCTCTTAACTATGCAATATCTAGCAGATTTCCTAAACAATTCATAGCAGGATACGTGCCACACAATTTATCAACATATGTTATTACCATAAAGGTTCTTTTCCCCTAATACGAATAGTCATACGAATTTTTGCGATATAGATATAGCGTAATATCTTCATTACATTTTCAAGTATCGTTGCGTCTTTTTTTCCCAATCAATTTATTTAGTAACGCCGCATCTTGTGGCAAGAGTGGCAAAAAGTTATGTTCCCTGTTCCTATACCGAAGGTCTCATCAGAGTACCCAATCAGGTACCTCATCAGAGTACCTCATCAGGTACCTCATCAGAGTACCCCATCAAGAACGTATTATGGTAACTGAACCATTACTCGACCTTATTCCACAGTCGGAAGGCTACGCTACCCAAAGAAAATTTGAAAAAATACCAAAAACATTTTAAAACACGCTGGCAAAACCCTTCTCCTCCAATTTTTTGGTAAGCTGTGATACTTCTATTTCATCCTCTTTGTTTGAATTAAGGGTCCCCGTACCACTGTTTATTCCGGCATTACTATAACTTTGATAAATAATTTCTGAAAAAGAAAACCATACATTGCTCGACTATCACGAGAAACAATAAAGCTGAAGATAAAGAAAATATAATCAACAACAGTATTTCGAGCCTAACAAAATCACCTGGGATTCGAACCCTGGACTTTAGATTGATCTACTATCGCGGTAACCGATTGTGCTATCTGGTTAACAGAAGTTACTTCGCCAAACTGAGATATGGTTTTATCCAAACGGAAGTTAAGGGGAGGTTATTGCATACAGGGAAAAATACAGCGCAGTGGGACAGGAAACCTGAACTGATCCAATTTCTCAAGTATGGTGTCTGTAACTGGGAACACTTCCATCAGCTAACACGTTTTGATCTAGGCGACTCTATGGGTTAAGGTTTTGGGTGTAATGTTTATGATATTTGGTTGCTGGAATCTAGCTCCTGTCGATAGTGAGAGTGCACAGTTAGGTGGAAACAGGTGTTTGTTTCTGTTTGTCTTGGAAGATGCACGAATAGCAAAGTATTTGGTGGTATACCAAGCCTGTCACTGCGAGGCCTAAAACCATATCCTGTAGATGTAAAATATTGTCATTTGATTTGCATTTGTGTCAAACAGTTAATCTGTTTAATAACGTGTATGTATCTGGTGTTATTTTGTTAAACATGTTATTTTCCATCTTAACTACCTTTATCGCTTGTATTGGCAAAATATACTTGAAATCCTATTATTTTCATATAGTGATATACTTTTAGCAGAAACATTATAAAAAAGCATGGAAATATGTTAATTTGGAGAAAATTTTACATTATTTTTAGCAAAAATGTGTTATGTTTGCATGTTCTATAGGATATTGGGTGATTATAAAAATATGTGAATTTTCACTTAATCTAAGAAAGGCGCTTCCTAACGAATCCTGAACATAAAGAATAATGTTGTACTTCCTAGTTGAGCCATCCATTTCTTCTAAATAAGTCGCCACTAATTATTTCAAAACATGAGCTCATAATACAATCATCGATCAATACAAGGTACGGTTGTCGGTCGAGTCTAGAGTTTTATTTACATGATTATTTGAAGCAATCATCTTCTCCCCTGGACTGACCATACAATACCTTTAAATACTTCCCATCATCATCAATGCGTTGTAATACGCAGTGTTTGACGCATTCGACTAACGGATACTTAGTATTGCATGCAAACTGTTTATTCATTACATTGACGGCCCAGTGATTTGTGTCCTCCATATACCTGTACTGCTTTCGTAGGAAGTAAATAAGTAAATTGTATACTTTTAGTGTCATCCTCCCGCAGGATATCAATTTCTTGCGCAGTTCTCACCTATTGCTGATATAGAGATTTCAGTAACAGCTATTAAGATAAAATGATGTTGAATTACAATACCTATAAATTTTGTCTGATATTTTTTATTAGAGTTTCACATGTGATTTATCATCATGAGCCTTTCACTCACAGGTGGTACATGTGAAGTAAAGTATATTTCTTATCCAGCCGAAAACAGTTCAGGGTAACAGACAACATTATCAGCATATGTAAGTGCATTCATGCATCTTTGTAATGTAATGTATACACAAATGAATACAAAAAAGTGTATTTGTATCACTAATATATGGGTTACACGCGTTCTCTGTTCTCACCTCAATTATGGCAGAATGATGAATAAAACATGGAAAATCATAAAATCGGGGTTAAACATGTATCAGCATATTTATTACGAATGATAATCGGGCTTTCTGCACACATGATTTATATGTTGCCGAAAATACTAACTTAACATAAATTTGTAATAATTACAAGATACAAAAATAACATCAGCACTAAATCATGGTACATTAACAAGATAAAATATTTTTTGTACATTGAGCAATGAAATATGTGTTTCGACATTCATTCACAACTGAAAACAAAGTCCTTTCTACCCTGATCTGCATTTTCCTTTCTTTTTTTCTCAAGTTTCCATCGTAATTAAGTACGATTCATATGTTGTTAAATTCATCATCGATTTCTAGCTTACAACCATCGTATTTCCAAATTTAATTATTTCTCAAGAAACCACCATTTCTAAACACAAGACCATTTGTTGTATTCGTATTGACTGTACGATCCCACTTCTGAAGAATTTAACAGATCTTGCAGGCGCATTGACGTTTCTGAAAAAAGTCACTATATCATCTGCGTACATCAAAAATATTTCTGACAAGGTTTATTCGTTTTTACATCTTTTAAATGTTAAAAGAACGTTTTTATATTCGATATACCTTCGTTTACTATTAAAATTATTCCAGGGCTTATCTTTCTCGGTTTCTACATTTCGAACTTCACTGATGTATAACATTCTTGGTACAGAAAATTGATATGATATTATTTACTTCACGTGAAAATTTATCAACACTCGTACTTATATCATTTTGACTGTGCTTACTAACATCACAATTACGATATTATTCTCTAATACTGTCACAACTGTGTCTTCTCATCCTCAAATTTCACATTCACAAAACTAACTTCCTGTTTACCAGGACTCTCAGTAATTAACGGGTTACAATCGATAAAACAATACGTTTATGAGCACCAATAGAAAATGTGAACAACCAGTTATTTGAATAGCTGTACGTTAAAAGACCGCTTTTTAAACCTGGCATACTTTCATAATGTGATTCCTGCGCTAATACACAATCTATCAGACTTGATCCTCTAGTGGTATGTTATAATACCCTCAGGATCGTCTACATGTCTTCCATTGACAATTCTCAGTCCCGGGGTTTTGCACATCGATAAAAGTTGGAACAGTATTCTAAATTATTTAAATTGCATTTTTAAAACCACCTTTCTATATACAATGTATCATTAAAAGGTGTATTGTTTGACTTTCAGAAGGTCGTTTCGTTAAGTCAGTTACATCTTTTCCACGAGTAATGCATTTATATTTCAAGAATTGAAGTATCCTTACCCAATGAAAACTCTTTCATAATTATTTCCATTTCCGAAAAGAATCCTACTTAGGGCTTACGTACGTTTTAAAAATGCGATGAATATTCATCGATTGACGGATTTAGTTTACAAACAATAAAGTACTAAAATGAATTTCAAAGATTTGCGTTCAGATAAAGTGACATTTGTTCAGTTTCCATTGCGAAGAAATCCTGAGTTTTGTTAATTGACCAAGTGAAACTCATTTGCTTAAACTATTTGACATTTCACGAACCATTAGTTTAGTTTTAAATATTTCATATCACTAAACCCTTTGTACATGTGAGCATATTTGTATGCGACGTCTTGTCTTCAGATAGCTATCTACGCTATTTTCAAACCTTTTACTTTCAGTAAATCACAACTTGAGAATGTTTACGTTCAATTTGATGTATATAAGCACCTGTACCTGATATTAATTATGACAACAACTACACCTTTTATGCTTCCATGTGATAGCTGGGAAACAATATCCTATAAACAGTTAAACATGTTTGAATGTCAAACAAGAACTGATGACACATTAACAAGGTATACTCAAGAATCAAACCGCTGATCGAACCGATGACAAATTACGAAAGAATTGATAACATATTTAACAATCATTGATGTATTAGATAGTGATCATATAGTCTTTTTAAGTGTATAAGTTGTTCAGTTTACGCGTAATCCGTGTTTTGATTAAGGGTATATAGTACACAACTATTCTATGTCTTATAATTAAGGGTATGTGCAGCCTTTCCTTGCCCGTGGTACAAGTAATCCGTTTTAAATTTAAGGGTACATGTTCAATGTATATATTGAATTACTCATTACACGTGTAATTAGTGTTAAAGGTAATGGTATCGCTACTTACGCATCTTACAAAAGAATGGTGTTTGCATTAACGGTATATGCCACATTATAAGATTATTATCAGTGTTATAATGAAGAATATATGCTACCTTACTACATGACTGACTATACATGGTATCTCTATTACAGTTTTATATTTATCACGGATATATGCTAGCTTATTCCATATACATGTAACCTGATCCTGCGTCAGAATTTTCCCCCTTTAAATTATAGCAAGATTGTTGAAAAAATGTTGTTTAAAAGGTTTTCAACATATTTGACCCCTGTGACCTTGAATGTAAGGCAAGGTCATTCATTTGAACAAACTTGAAAGCCATTCATCCCAGCATGTTACTGGCCAAATATCAACACCCCATGCCTCCTGGTTATTCAGAAGAAGTCGTTAAAAGATTTAAACATATTTGACCCCTGTGACAAATCGGGAGGGTAGGGTAGAGCATAGGATTTTTTTAAATCTGAGTCTGAGTATTATCTGAGTGAATGAATGTCAGACAAGGTCTGTGTTTGTGAAGCATGTGAATAATATACAAAATTGTGTCATGAATATTTTGGAAACTTAGAAAACGGATGGGTCTTGTCAGGCTTTCAAAGGCATAAACAATTCGTAAACCCATTTCAACTGTCAAGTGTGTGGAACCTATTTGTAACTCTTCAGGAACGGAGAAGCATGTCGAACTCAATGACAATAATCATTAAAGCAAAATTCTAATCGGATATCTTCATAATGATTAGATTTTAACTTAAAAGTACAGGTATGCGATCTGGTATTCAAACGACCACCCATCGGCAGCTAACAAATGTTTAAACTTTTTCAGTGAAGTTCAGTTTTATTTCTTAACGTTTTGTTGATGCCGACTTTCGAACAATGGAAAATTTGTTTAATTAAGTTCCTACGTCGTTTTTTTATCGTGACTGAAGTGGTATTGGTGTGACAAACTGGTAAGCGGGAAACGTTTAACAAACCGATCATTCATGGATCGCATTTCGCTAAACAATAAAGCGATGTTAAAATACGATTTTTAAATCGACTTCACTAATCTACTGTTCGTGGGAATGCACGAAATAGCTATTATGAAAAAAGCGTTAAGTTACCTCAATTAATCGGACCGCTTATCTTTAACTCAGAATGTTTTGACAAACAAACCACCTTGCGTATCATTTGTAACATTCAAAGCTCTGACATAACCGTCGTCACTAATAGAAAAAAAGACATTAATAATTTGTTGGGACCCAAACATGATATTGACAGCAGTCCATTGAATTAACCGATATCACGGCAAGATGTTGAAGATTCAATTTCTCGTTTCAAGTTAAACAAAGCTGGTATTGACATTATATACAGAGTATACGTAATGTCCTCAGAAACCCAGCTTGTATTGACCTCTTACATACTATTATTGTTTATTGTTTTGATTATGGTAGAGTTCTGGATAAGTGGACTCAAAGAATCATTAACCCTATTCTAAAAGCAGGAAAGGATCCACAAGATCAAATACGTTATAGAGAAATTGCACTTATAGCAATCCCATGCAAAATGAATGCCGACATTCTAATTCATCGGTTATCAAAATGGTTAGAAACAAATGTGAATTACTTGCAGATGAAGAGAACGGTTTTTAGAAAGAGGAGAAGGTGTTTACACCACCATTATATATTGTATTGTTTTGAATAACAGAAAAATAACAAAAAATACACTATTGTATGTTTTGTTTACATGAAGAAAGCATTTGATTGTGTTAAAATAGATCTGTTATGGGCTAAGCTAGAACATTTTGATAAAAATGAATGTTTTTTAAATGCTATCACATCATTATATTTTACCTATGAATGTAGGATTAGAATAAATCATGTTTTAACGCCACCCATAGATATGATGCAAGGTCTAAAACAAGGTTATAATGCCTCGCCAACAATTTTTTCAATGTAAATAAGCGATTTAGCAAAAGATATTAATGATTTGAAATGTGGTATAAATATTGAATCGTGTATTATCTCTATAATTTTGTATGCTGATGACATTGCACTTATTACCCCGATAAAAATTCTATGCAACGGATTGCTGGATGCTTTAAATAAAAGGTGTAAAAAGTGGAAGATCGAAGTTAATCAAGACAAAACTATCATAGTCCATTTTAGAAGTAATAAATCAAAATATACGTTCTTTAGGAACATTTATATTTGTATTTTGCTGTCAGAGAACTCTGAAAATCTGCTAGAAGAGCACTTACACCATTATAAGTAAAATACTTACATGGCGGTGAAATGTCATATGAAGTGTTCAACAAGTTATATAAAACTTTAATTGAGCCGGTACTTTTTATGGATTTAGATTATGGGTATAAATAAATATCGAGAGGTTTCTGTCATACTACACAAAACAAGTAGATATTTTCTAGGAGCCTCCCGTCGAGCAAGTAACTTAGTATACAGAGGTGATATGGGATGGCACTCTTGCAATGTAAGTCGAGTTTTAGAAACGATACGTTTATTTTTAAGAATTAAGTATTGTGATGATTACAGACTCATGAAAAAGGTACATCTATGGTTAGTAAGTCTGAAAAAATATTGGGATTCTAGAATTTTAAAAATGATTGATGACAAAAATCTGCATGAAAATGTAAACTCAACGTTTTCTATTTAACAACATTTTCGGCTGAATATCACATATAATTACTTTTTTTATTTTATGCATTTGTAATAGATATGTTACCAGGGGCCAATCAGAAACTTTTTTACATGAAATTATCTTCTGTTTAAATCATAATTAGCTACATGCACTAATTAGTATGAATTGAGCAGACCTTGCTGGTAGGGGACTCCCCAATCCTTGGAAACCTCAATTTCACTACACGGTAGAACTAGAAAATTATATCTATAATACATTTATGTATTTATTTACTTTATCACTACTGTTTTTATTTTTTAAAGACATTATGTTTTAATGCAGTTTTATTTATTATACTATATGATATATAAGTACAAAATCCAGAGAGCTTGTTAGGTTTTGTTTTGTTTTTGTATTGTTTCACGTTCCATCGACCATGCGAGTCATTTAGGGCCAAACACCTTGTTAGGTAGGGGCTGTTCCAATCACATACTCTCTGGATTGGAACCTGTGATAGTTTTGTTTGTATGACTCTATAATAAACAAATTAACTTGACTTGATTTGTAACATACAAATCTGACATACTTAACTACATGTATGAACTATGGAAATGTAAGGAGAAGAAACAACATTGGTACTGTATTTCTCACTAAAGTTGAGAACTGTGTCTGGAATGTGGCAAAAGGAACAAATATCTGTTCTTGACCAACTTCAGCTAAGGGAATATATATATTTCATATATCCTTCATGACTTTTTAAAAAAATGATTTTTAAAGGAATAATCTCCCTTTATATATAAATAGAAATTGAATAAGCCAATAATTGATTCCTATTACACCATTAAAACCAAAATGTATTTCTATTGCTCGCTAATTACTGGCGAATTGCACTTTTAGACAATGTGTAAATATTGACCAACTCTCATAAGGACAAGGGCATTGTGCGGAAACCGTCGACCAATCAGATAGCTGTATGTTCAGAAATTACGTACAGATTTAGCTCACTCTTTGTTTTTCTGTCGTTGAACAATACAGAGATTGCCAAACGAAAATTGATCAGATTCCGCTCATATTCGACAAAATTGTAGTGCAGAAACCGTAAACCAATCAAAGCACAGTATGTTAGTTTTTTTAATGCACGGATTATCCTCAACTTCGAACAGAGCCTCAGCATTTGCATAAAGTACATACATATCAAGTCTCGTTATAATTGAAAGAAAAGTGTTATGTTATCCTACAGAAATCAGAGTTTGGAAATTGACAAATCAGAGCACAGTTTGCTAAGTAATTATGCACGAATTGTGCTCAAATTCAAACCTAGCCTCAGTCTTTGTATAAGGTACATGCTTACCGCGTTTCATTAATATTGGACTATGTTTAAGCAAGTAATCTGAGGAAACCAAAGACGGACGCTCCCTATACCATAATACGTCCCGTCAAAATTGTTGACGTCGTATAGAAAGGACTCGTTATTAACTCTTGTTGGCTTTCTTCGCATTTATTTGACATGTTATACAGTTATAGTGAATTGACACTTCGTTTTGTGTACAAATTTGATGTTCTTGCGTTTACTTTTGCGGTTATTCCATGTTTGGATCTAAACTAAACTACAAAATGACATTTAACGTTCAATTTGATACGATGAAGCACGGAAGAAGGTAAGGTAACATAATGAGTGTGAGAAGAAAACATATTTCTTAACGCCTCGGAGCTACACTATTTTTTCCAGGACACAAACGACATATATCTATAGCAATGACACTACAAGTGAACGAACAATAAAAAAACACCAAACAAATACAGTCAATAGTAATTTTAAAGCGTAGCGCGTGAGGTCTGTTTTGTTTTAGGTATTGCGGGGGTGAATATGTTAAATACATCATATTATTTTTAGTGTGATGTCCTTAAATGACCTTGCATGTAGCATTTAATAGGACGCCAGATGAAAAAAACACTATGTTACACATTTTCTCCAAAGAAAATATTATAAATAGCAGTTAAGGTCCCGTTAAACGTTCCACTTCACCTGTGTAGAGGTTTAGGATCGCTCCGTGATGGCCTTTATTTATTGTAGTACCCATGCATCGTCCTTAGAAGTCATGCGTTCCGGATACCAAACAATTATAAAGGAGCTCGGATTCAGTTACATGTGGCCCGTTATAACTGAAAACATTAGCGCATCTCGTTTGAAATTCCTTTTAGATGACCGAGGCTAATCAGTGTAAACAAATCTCGTTAACAGTAAAACTGTGAGTCATTGTATAGTTTCAGTTTCGGGTTTGACATTAATTAGATAGCACTAGTTACACTGTAGCAAATAGTCATTTTGGCAAAAAGCAATAAAGTAAAATTCCTTTTCTGTTTTTGTAACCACAGAACTTTTTTCAAAAAAATATTTTACAAACACATAAAAACAAATCCATACACTCTCACATACTCACTTAAAACCTTGCCGTCATCATGACATCATTCAAGATTCAAGATTTTTTATTTCACTCAGACACACATAAATGTGTGTAACAACAGGTCATGTATATATAACATCATCCTCGATATCCAGGGATTACGCTTACTTTCGCTCTCTACACCCCTGGAATATGTCATAGCAAAATTGAAGGCACGAAGATGGCTGTTTGATTGGTCTCATGTAAAACAAACTGACCAATCGCTAGGCTGATACCTGTCCTTTGATAATTACAACGAGAGACGCCCGGCTTCAAAGCCTGTCAATTTTTACCGTTGCGTGACCGCGAGATTCTTTTGATGTACATCAAAGGATCGAACTAGTCTTCTTGTCTCATCAACAAGGTGGTACACACTGAGCCTTCAATTTTGCTATCACATGTTCCAGGGGTGTAGAGAGCGAAAGTGAGCGTAACCCCTGGATATCGAGGATGATATAACATAGTTTGAGTGCATGACAGGCAAACATTCTATATCATAGCATAGTACATAATTACATACATAAGTCTAAAAGCCTTAAAGGTTTTTTTTCCTCATCATCATCATAACATCATATTAACAGCATTATTATAATTATATCCTCGTCGTCGTCGTCGTCATCATCATCATCATCATCATCATCATCATCATCATCATATCATCATCATCATCATCATCATCATCATCATCATCTACAGAAAATAATTATACCGTTAGATACAAAATTGACGACTTATCTATTCCTTTCAGGTATGTTTAATTAGTGGTTTATATCCATTTCAATGATTTTATTGCTCATTTAACATCCTGGCCAACTACAGTGATTAATATAAGTTGAAATTACTTGTTTCATACTTGTTGTAAAATAGTTTATACATGTATATATATATATATATGATTTATCATATCAATCAATTCATTTTGTAATCAATTCATCAATGTTATTTTATGTCAGTGCAAAGCTTCACAATTCATAAACAATCAATCATGTGAATCATATCGTCAATAGATCTATGTACATCATGCCGCAATTCTTCCGCTCTGAATCGTTGTGGCGACATCGAACTGACTGTTTCGAAATCAGACAACTCATTAAAATGAAATTCCAGACATTTAAATCATCTCCGGATATTTATATTGAAAACATCTCCTGAAATGTTTGTTTTCATTCACAAAATCCCGAGATGAAACAGATGGAATGCACGTGGATCAAATACAAAACCTTGTAGTACATGGATACAGTGAAGGTACAACAATTGTTACTATCGATCCGTGTGTAATTCAGGGTAAATAAAACAGTTGTGACATGTGCTATACAGGTCGTATCAACATGGGTGGTTGTACATACCATTGTTAGGCTCAATAACAACCCCGCCCACCACAGGTGTCGTGTGTGTTGTATACGCAGCCTTGGGGCGGACGGAAAATTCGGGCGACCACATTGCCAGGGCGGGTCACACGAAATCCGATTTATTGTGATGCTAAATTTAATTACAAGACCATACTGCTCGGAGATGAGTTGTGTTAGGTATGGTTAGTATTTAATTATACTGGTAGGTTCGCCTCAGCACTAACACATTTGGCATCTCAAGGAAGGAATGCTCCTTATCGTCTGAAGAAAAGAATTAAGGATCGTACATATGTCAACTATTGATACTAAAATAATCTTAGCGGAGCTATCCACGTTTATCTGCTCTCGGGCTTTCAATTAAATGGCAGAAGTGTTAATTAAATATAAAAGTAAATCAACCGGTTGTTTAACACATTCCTTTACTTTTGATTGGTTAACATTCTGAAATATGGGTCGTGGCGGTATGAAGATTGGTACCATTCTACTTCGTGCTGCTCCGTCACGGACACTCGTGCTGCACCGTCACGAACACTCGTGCTGCACCGTCACGGACACTCGTGCTGCACCGTCACGGACACTCGTGCTGCTCCGTCACGGACACTCGTGCTGCTCCGTCACGGACACTCGTGCTGCACCGTCACGGACACTCGTGCTGCACCGTCACGGACACTCGTGCTGCTCCGTCACGGACACTCGTGCTGCACCGTCACGGACACTCGTGCTGCACCGTCACGGACACTCGTGCTGCTCCGTCACGGACACTCGTGCTGCACCGTCACGGACACTCGTGCTGCACCGTCACGGACACTCGTGCTGCTCCGTCACGGACACTCGTGCTGCACCGTCACGGACACTCGTGCTGCACCGTCACGGACACTCGTGCTGCTCCGTCACGGACACTCGTGCTGCACCGTCACGGACACTCGTGCTGCACCGTCACGGACACTCGTGCTGCTCCGTCACGGACACTCGTACTGCTCCGTCACGGACACTCGTGCTGCTCCGTCACGGACACTCGTCTTCGATGAAGCGCCAAAATGGATAGCGCTCAACACATCGAATGAAATAAAATCGAAAATACCCCCAAAAAATAAGGTTAAAAAATGTTTTATAAAATTAGAGCAATAAGCTGTTTTTAATTAGCAAATTTCAACCCTAAAATGTTAGTGCGTTTGGTCCAAACTACACAATGTATACACATTGGGTCAATCCAATGCTGTACCTGGGGGGAAATGGCTTTTGTCACTGAATTGAATAATAAAGAAGCTTAATTTAGGATGACGCTAGAGTTATGATGTTATTAAGATAAAATATAGTTGTTAAGTTTAAGATAATGCTACAGATTTACAGTGTTGCGATCGGAGGTGATGCGAGGGCTAAGGTGTTATATTAAGGATCATGTGGGGGTAATAACATTACGTTAGGGGATGGTAGAATTTTGGTGTTGAGATTAGGGTAATGCTAAGTGAAGGTAAAAAGTTTGTTTAGAAGATTGCTGGAGTAAGTGCGATACAATGGTTACGGGTTTAAGTCAAGGATGATTCTAGGAGAAGTTTAGAATGATGCTAGAATTAAATACTACAGTAACGTTACAGTATGATGTGAATTTCAGGGTGATGCTAGAGTAAGGGTGATGCTAGAGTCAGGGTGATGCTAGAGTCAGGGTGATGCTAGAGTAAGGGTGATGCTGGAGTAAGGGTGATGCTGGAGTAAGGGTGATGCTTGAGTAAGGGTGATGCTAGAGTCAGGGTGATGCTAGAGTCAGGGTGATGCTAGAGTCAGGGTGATGCTAGAGTAAGGGTGGTGCTAGAGTCAGGGTGATGCTAGAGTAAGGGTGATGCTAGAGTAAAGGTGATGGGTGATGCTAGAGTCAGGGTGATGCTACAGTCAGGGTGATGCCAGACTAAGGGTGATGCTGGAGTAAGGGTGATGCTAGAGTTAGGGTGATGCTAGAGACAGGGTGATGCTAGAGTAAGGGTGATGCTAGAGTCAGGGTGATGCGAGAGTAAGGGTGATGCGAGAGTAGGGATGATGCGAGAGTAAGGGTGATACTAGAGTCAGGGTGATGCTGGAGTAAGGGTGATGCGAGAGTAAGGGTGATGCGAGAGTAAGGGTGATACTAGAGTCAGGGTGATGCTGGAGTAAGGGTGATGCTAGAGTCAGGGTGATGGATGATGCTGGAGTTAGGGTGATGCTAGAGTAAGGGTGGTGCTGGAGTAAGGGTGATGCTGGGGTAAGGGTGATGCGAGAGTAAGGGTGATGCTAGAGATAGGGTGATGCTAGAGTCAGGGTGATGCTAGAGTAAGAGTGGTGCTAGAGTAAGGGTGATGCTGGAGTAAGGGTGATGCTGGAGTAAGGGGGATGCTAGAGTAAGGGTGGTGCTGGAGGAAGGGGGATGCTGGAGTAAGGGTGATGCGAGAGTAAGGGTGATGCGAGAGTAAGGGTGATGCGAGAGTAAGGGTGATGCTAGAGTCAGGGTGATGCTAGAGTAAGGGTGGTGCTGGAGTAAGGGTGATGCAAGGGTTAGAATGTTTAGCTTATATAATGGTAGGGTCAAAATGATAGGTAATGGCCGTCAAAGTTATCAACCGTACGTATAACGTTTCGGAGTTTACCTAAATCTATCATCGATACTCCACTTTGGATAAGTACAGAGAAAGAAAGTGAGCGTAACCCCTGGAGTATCGAGGATGACGTGAACCATATAAGCTTAAATACATCAAAATATATACACTGAATTATATCCATTTACTTATGCACGCTGAATATTTTTCAAAACAGTATTTCATTTAGTCGAATTATAATTTCTTCAGAGCATTCAGTACCTACAGAAGTACGATCTGTACCGGAACGAACTATAAATGGGTAATCTTGTAGGACATTTATTTGAATCTTGTCATCTATTTTTTGTTTAGACACGATGTCATTTAAACGTAAGGATAATCAAATATCGCATTAGATATTTATACAGTTACTGTAGCAATGAAAAGCGTTAGTTTTGTCATTCACCAAACTTAACAGGTTTTAACAGAATGTCAGCCTTAACTGTATGGCGTACTACAGGTGGAGTGTTTTAACGCATCATTCCTATAAATTGAGAGAAATTGAGAATAATTTAGGTCGATTGAAATCAATTATTTCTCTCTATATATTCTGTACTTTAATAAAAGTGATATAGCATAGCATTAACAACACATGATGATAGTAACCGCTTCGGAAGAGTAAGCGCACTCATATTACAGTAGCAGGTAGCCTGTGTCGGTTCATAAATTAAACATCGTGCCCTGTAATCCGTTTAAAGAATGCTGCATTTGGTGTCTTCTGACGTTCCCCTGAGTTCACAATGATAGTTTAGATTTGCCATTTTCTAAAGTTTCAATGGATAGGTGATCACCTCATAGAGTGCGAAATCATTTTTTTTTTTAAATATTATTGTAGATGTACACATGACCATAACAGATATATATGTTATCAAGGTTCACCTGTAAAATGTGAATGACCTGAGAGGTTCAAGCCCCCATGCAGTAAGCTCTACAGATAAAGATATTGTACTAAATATATACGACTGATATCGACCGCCTACATTAAATGCGGGATTATTTTTCGGCAGGGCAGTTTAAAATTATTTAGGAGTAATCACATGTAGCTGGAAATCACCTCGTGTCACGTGACTTGCACAATGCACACTGAACGCTTGTTGGTTTTCAATTGGTTAAAATACTGCTTCTTTAATCTATAAAATAAGAATTTGTTTCACAAGGAAAGCAATACTGTAGTCTTCTTACGTCACAGTTCTCATTCAGGCATGTTATAAGCTGTGAAATTACGAAATATTAGTTGATACCAATTTAAGGAATAATGGAAATGAAGGCCAAATGTAAAGAATACAGAATGTGAACAGTATTATACAATGTAAATACGAGTTTACTCTCAAATTGGCAACATACGCGATCTGTATTTGAGCATAAGAAAAATATTACATGGGATAACTGGCCATTGACAGTATATATAGCTTCTTATAATGCATGACCCCATAAAACTACCGAGTAACGTGTGCCTTCTGTTGAAAGATTGTCGCTTCCCGCTTTTTTAAAAAACAGCCTCATACTATCCTGACTTTTAATAGTAAGAAAGTTAACAATCTGAATGCAAATTTATGATGTAGTATTCTTTTCTAATGCTAATGACAAACAGTAAGTATTGGAAAAAGGTATGTTGTGAATGATGCGTGTTTAAATAACACCATATCGCTCGTCCTTAGCTACCCTCTCTACCAAACATTTTCCATTAGTAGCTCCAAATTCTTATCATTTATCAATGTGAAAAAAATATAATCAAATTAAAAGTCTTATTAGAGTAAAGCAAACACGCCTACAACAGCGTTCGCTGGGTTCAGTGATCACAGGGAGGAATATCTGCCTGTTTTAAAAATATCGGTCATGAGCGTGAGCATTTTCTTTGGGGTGACCGATAAATCGCCTTAAAGCCATTTCGTCTCCAGCTGATCTAATATAATATTTATGAAGTCCGAAGAGACTCGCCTTTGGTCTCCGTAGCCGCGCTGTTATGGCGTTACGACACCCACAATAAGAACCGTCTCTCCATTGACAGCTACTCCGCGGGGTCGTCCTAAATATGTGAATATATATATATAGACTCTTGGCGTGGTATAACGAGAAACTTTTCATTAGAGCGGACTATCACTCAATGTCTAAAGCTACACGGGTCATTGACGTCGTTTAGACGTTTGACGTCAGACGCTGATTCAGGATTTTTTGAATGTGGACCAGAAGAAGGGAAAAGAGTTCGACCATGAAGGAAGGGAGTGTCGCAAATGTATTGCCAGAATTATTTCAGCCACAGGACGTTAATAACGAGATACATTTCTAAAAGTAAAGAGCTGCCTTTGCTCGATGGTCTACGGTATTTTTCAAATCTGACCCGGAAGTAATTAAAGATAAATAGACGTGAACGGTCATCACATACAAATACTACAAACTCATGCAGGGATGTTGTACGTACAAATGTAACTATTCAATAGTACTGCAGTACCCATACAGTTGCCGTTAAATGGAGAGATGTCAGAACTACATGTAGTGATATGGTCTCGGCTTAACATTAACATGTCAGGCTATGTCGTTTTTAGTTTGCTTGCCTTTCGGTATTATTTTTTATCTTATTTCAAAGGGCGAGGGATTTTGTTTTTAAGGGTAAATTTCCCATTAACAGTCAGTGCCATTCAAGGACGTGCCTCCATGTATATAATATATGCGTGGGTATTAATATTGGGGAGGTTTGTTCCTTGCGATAGTACGAATCTGATGCCGACTTTAATAGTGCTATCTCACGTAAATACCATGATGAAGGCACCCAGCTTATATTCCGCCCGGTCACATTATACTGACAACGGGTGAACCAGTTGTTGCCATTTCCCGACTTGCTGAACTTTTTGCAGGAAATTACAATTAGCATTTCAAGGTTTTTGATATATCCAGGCCTAGGGACAGAGCCAAATGCCGTCCTCTCCTGGGCGAACTTTCAACAATAAAGCCAAAGGCGAGGTAGCACCAAGTAAAGTACTAGGGAACAAAAGGTAGTAACATGAAGATCCCAAATATTGTAATGGGTGAAGCAGATTTATTTTGGTCACTGTTTTGACCAAGTAAAGGGCACAAACGCTAATTTACAGTTCTGCAGGGGGTTCCCCATATAAGTCGCCGCTTACGATCATGCAGTGGGTAACAACAGATGTATTTTTTCTAGATCCCCCACCTGCAGAGGGACATCTGCTTCCTATAAAAGCCAAATTTGATCGAGACCTAGACATATCCATTTGCCTTTCAACTGTGCTAAAGGTCAATTTAAAACCTCAACCCTAATTGGGGGGATTAATTGATCCCGATGCGTGATTTTATGAGGCGACTAATGTGACAGCTGTATAATCTTGTGTATTGTTAGGAGATTCAACTTGAACTGTTGAACCCATCGCACCACAATACTAAGAACCTATATTATGTATTTTTTTCTACAGCTTCATTCTTAGTGTCACATTTTCTGGATAACATTTACCTGAATATATCATATGATCATGTTTAAGCTTATTGTGCTAAAATAATTCACGAGAAACGATCTTCTCATATTAATTATATTTCAAAAATCTACAATTTATTTTCAAATTGAAACCGACATCCCTGTACATTTCTTTTCAAAAGAGGGCCACTTATACTAATTGTAAAATATATTTCCCTGTGGGGTGCAACCTAAACAGCTAGTTACTCCGAGACACAATAACCTATACCTTAAAGAGAATATTCCAAAAAGGACATAAGGTCAGCCTGTTTAGGAGTTAATAGAGTGAACCTTTCCTGATATCAGCACTCTCTATAACGTAATTATATAGCGAACCATTCCTGACATGTAGGGAGTATCATTAGACGTAAATCAACACTCTCAATAACGTAAATATATACTGGACCATTTCTAACATGTAGGGAGTATCATTAGACGTAGATCAACACTCTCTATAACGTAAATATATAGCGAACCATTCCTGGCATGTAGGGAGTATCATAAGACGTAGATCAACACTCTCTATAACGTAAATATATAGTGAACCATTCCTGATAGATAGGGAGTAACATTAGACGTAGATCAACACTCTCTATAACTTTTTTCATAACGAACCTCTGTCGACACTCAATCACAAAGGAAAGTAGTTAGTTCACTACAGGATGGGTCTAAGGTCATTCTGTTAAAAAATGCTTTAAGTGACTCTCAAAAAGGTATGCAAATTTTATAATAACAATTTACAACATATCTTCCTTCAAGTTTAACTGGGCTGGTAAATCATTATCATCAATCATAGGAATTGCTATGTATGTTTTTCTATAAAACGCTCACACACAAAAAAAGAATGAATAAAAAAGTTTGTTGATTTTAAATTGAATTTAAATCTTAATGATCGACTCGCTTGGTTATCACCGTAGTTTGTGATTATTAAAAAATTTCGCGGCAATTTTTACATGAAGTTTTTTTTATAAGATATTTACAGGAAAATTAATGTTATTCAGAACTGTATGAAACTATCAATCTCGACCGGAAATATAACATAATGATGTTATTTAAAAGAATGTATGCATTAAATATCTGGTGTCGACCACACATAAATTGTCATTCTTGGTCACTTAACTACACGAAAGCAGGTGTTATAAAATGAAAAGCTAATGGCCCGATATAACAAAAGTTGGGTTGACATCTTCTCGGTATCTTATCATTATCATTTTTTTAATTTTTATTTTCTTATTTTTATTTTGTTGTTGTTAGTTTCTGCTTTTTTCGGTTAAATTCTTATTTTGATATCCAAGATAATATGGAAGAGTTTCATGCTCAGGTCCTGAAAACACTCCTAATCAACACTTGTCGAGGGGCTATATATATATATGTATTTTATTATATATATATATATATATAAAAAAATCTGATTTCAAATTTCAGATTTTATTTCCAACACTCAGACACATGAAAATGTGTAACATGAGGTTCATGTACATGAATTCATATTAAATTTTGACAGGATGGACAGGTGCATGCATGTATACAAGCAAAATTGTATTGACACTCAGACACATAATATGTGTTACATGAGGAAATAAAGTTGCAGATATAGAAAATGAAGTACAATATACATATTTATATACACATGTATAACTGAGAGAATGGACAGTTCAATTTAGAACCGGTACGGTAAAGTAACATGATATGACATACAATGGAAAATACAAAGCAAACATAAAAAACAACCATACATATAATTCCCAAGTTATTTAATATTAACAGTTATACATATGCATCATGCATATGCATGATGTATATGCATTCACAAAAGAGGAGCCATTTTGGTTAGGAAAATAGATAAACCTGTCAGAACTCGTTGATTGCATAATGATAAAAGACCTTTAAACTTATAAATATTTGGGTTTGTGCAATAATAACGAGAAATATATTTGTTACGTAAGGTGGATATAGTTATATTATTGCATTCAAATAGATAATGAAATACATGTAATTTGCAGACATCAACACTATCTCAAATACACAAGGATGATTTAAAGTTACAATATAAAAACCGGCAATATTGCTTTACTCAAATACCTGTACGGGCATTATAGATGTGTTTGTGCTGTAAATATAATATTGAAGTTAAAATTGATAGTTTCAATGAAGTTTGATATATTTCAATATATTCATTTGTTTTTCAGTACCTGAACAGATATGATCAGATATGAATAATCAATGTTTGTATTACATTGTAGATTAGTCACTACTAGATACATTATAATGAAGTAGGTAAGGCCTTACCATTACATTAACATGTATATAAACATTGCATATGGCGTTTAAAAAAGGCCGTCGCTATTACCACCCGAGTGTCAATAGTCACTGCCGCGCGGCGTGGCTATTGACACTCGGGGCATCTTCTCTGGAAAGCGGATACCGGGTGCATGGTTCCGGAGTTCAATACATTTTTCTCGTTGCTTTGCAATAAATGTATCCAAGCATATATGTAACTTTTTTTGTCATTACTTGTACATTGTATTTTTTTTTTTTTTTTTTTTATTTTTTTTTTTTTTTTTTTTTTTTTTTAGATGTATGTCATTACCCATAACTCTTATCCGCGATTTCGTACTAATATCGACAGAAAACTGTTGAAATTACGGAAGACTGTCATAAACATGTATACAATCTACCAAAGGAAACAAAAAACTAGCAACATAAAACTGTATTTAAAAAAAAATCAGAACAAACAATTTTTAACAAATTTCTCCTGTCGGAAGTAGCCGTCATATGTTTCCGTGTGTCTATTTTGATTTAGTGTTCAAAGAAAGATAACTCGAATACACTAAAAAGAAATTCTCTACAGTGACATGCAAGAACAAAAGCTTCGTTTGGATTTTTTTTTTATCTTTGATCGTCAAATTAATTATCAAAACATTTTTTTTTAAATTTCACATTTTTAATTGATTTTTCAACATGTCAAATTGAACGAATTCATGTAATTTTATAAATGGATTTATTATATTTATCTAGTTATAATATAGAATCTGTTATTTTTTTCTGCAGTCTTATATCGGTTTTGGTATTAAACCAAACGTTACGCATTTGTCATCTCAAAATAAAACTGAATCAAATAAATGCAATTGTGGGATCGCACAACGTTATAAGATGTGTGGCGTGCGAACAATGTATGCATGGAGTGCGGATGATGTGCGCACGATGAAAAACTGTCAGTGGACACGTGGGTTTATGGAGGTGGTTAACGGATTATATTATGACTAATGAGATCGCACCCATCCCCCCTGTTGTTTGAGGCATGACTGGTCAATTGTCCATAATTAGCTCGAAGAAGTGTAGTACATGTACATTGTACTTGAATTAGAGTTTATTTGACTGCTTTATCTCCAATCGAATACGATGTAGCCTCACATAGACATCAGTGTCACCATTCTCGATACTACGCTCTAGATCTCTGCACGGGCGTAGGTGAGCGTAATCCCTGGAGTATCGAGGAAGCAGTGTCAGGTAAAGAAATGTCACCAAACACAACGATGTACAAGAAGACATGATTGCCAAGGGGGTTGTTAAAATCACCAAGTTGTTGATGTCGATATTGTCCATCCTGTGGGTGAGCGGTATTGTGGTGTGTGTGGAGGATGGGTTTTTTTCGGTGGGAGGGGTGGGGGTGGGGTGTGGTGGGGTGTGGGGTGGGGGTAGGCCGATAGGTCCCTCCCCACCCCTGGCCTTTTGTGTGTGTTTCGAGCGGTGCACACGCATTTCTACTGCACCTATATAAATAACAGACACCAGACTTTTACATGCCATAAATGTATGTACCCTGTGGTCAGAAATGCCTCGCTCACGTTCTTCTTAACTTACTACACACATTAACACCTACAAGGTGTTAGGATTGAAGTGAAAACCCCGGAAGGCTAAAACTCTGTTCTACCTTGGTAAATGTAACAATAGCGGCTGGTGTCCGGCCTCTGTGTGAGCAGTGACACATGCTAGTTTTACTAGTCTAGGTTTATAAACTATTGTCACCAGTGTTTATTACACTGTACATGTACCATATACGGCGAATAATTGACACCGGACCACAATTCTTCGTGTACACAAATTTTCTCTACAAATCGATTTTTAATGACTGCCATGGCTAAAAAAAGTTCCTGTACCGTTCCTAGCAAAAAAAAATATGTAAACACCTGTCACTGTTAGATTGCTGTCTTAAGTACCCCGTGCCACTACCAAAACGGTAACCATCACTTTGGAACTTATCTACCAAAACAACAACAGTATTCTGAAATGAAACCTATATACTGCGGACATTTATAAATAAATGTATGATTAAATAACCAAAAAACCAACAACAGTGTTCTGAGAGAAAAACTACACCAGGGCCATGCCAATATTGGAACCGTGGACCGCCGATACGTATAGCCAGCTCAGCTACCTGGTTAAGCGCACAGGGACCTTGGACTTTCTTACCGCTATACCTTGACCTAAACTTAGGTGGTCAGAGTAATTTTACACGTTTTAGGGGTTCATATCAGCTATTTGGTAAATATGCCACAGTATGAAAAATGGATATTTTTTCTTTTTACCATTTGTTTTTTCATTTTAGTTGTTACCTGTATATGCATTGTTTGGATGTTTTTTTAGATACCTAATGTTGTATAAAATAAAATATAATCCCACTGCAAAACATGTTTCGTCCCTATAGGGACGGACTACATTCTTTAAGCGGAAGCATTCAAACGTTGCTTTAGAAGTGTGAAGAGGTCATATTTGTTTGAGACCCCCTCCCCCTTCAAAGTGCGTGAAGTGAACGAAAACAGTTACCAGTAACTGAACTAGATCGATTTATCTTAGTTGAGGGCTAATATTCTGTAACATATTCCCAATCGAGGCATCAGCCGAAGTTGGGATGTTACAGAACCTTAGCCCAATTACCTGTAACTGCGCTACATGGGGTTATCTCAGTCGAAGGCTAGGATTCTGTAACATAATCTCAACCGAGCCGAAATTTAGATAACGACATAAAATCCGGTGTTTCTATTCAGACTTTTAAGAGTAATATTTCTCGTGCACCTCCATCTGTGCCTGATTATCTGCATACAGGAAATCGCTATCTTTCTGGACTACATGGCCGTATAAGGCATCGTTGTAGTGGTTTACGGTCAGATTTATTTAGAGTAGTAATTTGTCGGTCCCCAAATTGTTTGTGCGGTGACGGTGTGGAAGATGCGAATCACTACTTCTTTACATGTTCAATTTCGTTATTCAAAGACGTGTCTTATTTGATACATTGCGCGATTTAAACGTAGATTTTAATCTAGAAATTATTTTGTGGGGAAATAGTGACACTTACTCCTATGTAAAAACCCTCAATATAGTTAAATCGGTACAGACAGTTGATTTAGACAAAAAATATATATACCATATTTTTATTTTTGTAAATTTATCTCTGTGTACATAGTACGTCACGTGATGTAAGTGTAATTCATATGCTGTATTCGTGGAGAAGAGCTTGTAAGTTGTTAGAACTCATCCATTTGTCTGTTTCGACAATAAAATATGTTTAAATTGATCGAGCTGCAAACACAGGTTTGTATGTTACAGAGTCTTAGCCCGAGACTGAGATAACCCGAATTCGTTCAGTGTCAGTTACCATATATTGGATTTTTTAATCTATCATCCCTTGAATGTAAATGCGTTAGAGTATTTTCCATGTTATTATATCGTATAATTATAATTCTAGGGAATACTATCGGAAGTCGTGGATTTCAGGGGAAAACTGTCCCGTTAGGGGAATTCGTTTGGTGTATGCCTAAATACGAGTGCAACATAAGACCACACCCTGCTATTAATTCAGCACAAAGCCATGCGGTTTTCTCATCAGCAGGCTAACACCTTGGCCCGCAACCAGTCCTTTCATATTTTTCAATGAAATAGACATATTGGTTGAATCTGAATGCATCAATCAAAATAAAATGAAAATTCTATTTATGAAAGGTGTGCGTAATAGGGCGTTAGCTAGAAATGTAACGGTCCTTTCCTGAAATTAATACCTGATCGTAAGGTGAATCGGAATGTGTGTACTCCCCCACCCCCATCCAACACCAAGCCCCATTACAAATCACCCATCCCTGCCACATTCCCGCGACAATAAGCAGGTCAGTACAAAAGGAATACTCTTAAGAATAAGGTGCAACGTGTTCGAATTTACAAATATCAAACTATCTAAAAAGGTATAATTCCTTAGAATATATGATATTCGTAACACGATAAAATGAGTACGTAAATATTCTTGAATTAACATCTGTTTTTGACCGTGTTTACATCACCTTAGCTGTTGCGAGAACGTTAAACCTTACACAAACAGACAAACAAATAAACAATCAAGTAGTGTTGATATACTGTCTTAAATTGCTATTCTTTGGATAATCATGGTCCAATGAAAAAGTTCTTTGATATGTAAGTGGATCCTATTCCAGCTTGAGCACGCCTCATAAGTGTATCTGTTTTACCTCCGGTTAAACATATTTAGAAACCACGTCCTAAACACACTCGATTTGTGCTATTGCTAAGTTAGTTTTGATGCAGTACTAAGATATTTAAAATGTGTAGTAAATGTACATTGTATAGGATGTCTATTGATGAGAAGGTTAACATCTGCTCATTTTCATATCCCACCCCGTATCAACCCGAACCCCATCCCGAGGGCTGATATGGAAGTCCCGGGTTCATACGAAGTAAGATACGGAAATAGTCATATATAATATCCTTTGATTATTAATACAATTATATTACCAGTGAAGCTATGTAAATATTTAAAAAAAAAAAAGATATCTTCATTGGTGACGATATATGGTTGAATATGACGTACGTCTTACGTGTAATATAAAGGCAGCCTGTGCTATTTATTATACGTTCGGTCAGCTGTCTCAACACAACGGACAGGTAACCGGCAAAATCCTGTAGAAAATTAAACTATTTTTCTATTGAATATATATATTGAACTCGTACTTTGGATAAGCCGCATGACGGCTAGTTTGAAAGTCAAATATGGAATGGCAGTCATCTTGAACGTCTATTTCAGGATTAACTTTCTATTTAGTTTAGGTTATCGGGTGATAACTACAATGAACTCGGGTAAATTGAAAAATCAGGGAAACCCATTATGATTAATTTACCCGAGTTCCATTGTAGTTATCACCCGATCCCCTAAACTAAATAGAAATTTAATTCTCATATTTATAGTCTTTTTCTTTAATATTACATAAAACGCGTTCTTTTAACCGGAATATATTCCGCGGGAGGATTACAAGCATTCCATTCAAGCCCGATGCGTGATACGGTTACGCTTCGCGCCACGCTTCGAAGGCCACCGTACACGATACGACCAATCTAGGACTTATACGAACGAAATCGGCTGCATATCATCACATTGGCTTGTGTGTCTTCTTACTTCAAAGTGGCTCTATGCGGCTATTTTTAGCACAACTTGCAAAGTTGCGTAACCCGATGCACTCGTACAATATTTCACTCGCACTCGTAAACTGTTATAATAAAATCATATTGTTGTCATTCCATTGCCAGTTTATCTCAACAGTTATATTTTATACTCAAAGACGCTAAAATATATGGCACCAACGGCTCGCAATTTTGGAACTCTCCTGTGTTTTTGTAGACGCCACGGCAACGGTAACTAGGCATATTGTCTACAAAATCACAAACATACCAAGTAATTTTACAAGTTTGATTTTTAACTTTAATCATTGCAAAACCCAGTTTGTGTGCTATGATCTAACAATCAGTATTCAGGCAGGCATATGACATACTGTAGCTCATGTCGAACCCGTCCTGTGATTACCATTATTACAGCCTTATCGAGTGCAGTTGAAAATAATATGCCGTATATCGAACGTTATTGTCAAAACTAAGTTTACTATCGTATTTCTGTGTATTGTTTATTCTATGTCATCAAAGTAAACGTATGTAAATGAACACGAACACGTAGAAAAACCCGAAATCCAGCCGTCCTGTCAGTCGGTGCAGTAATCATCGGGCGCTGTAAACAACGTGACGTCATTGGAATGTATACATTTTAACAATATGTATACATTGGAATGTATACATTTTAACAATATATGCATACATTTCAACAATGTATCCACTAATGAGTTGTACAAATCTGGTATCCCCGGTACTTCTGTTTATTTCCGAAAATAGCAATGGAAACCCCCGGGTTATTGACGTACACATATGTACACGGTGTATGTATCACTATGCGCACAAGAACGACTATCATGATCGAGTGACTACATCACGTGTTACTTTGTGAGTGTGACGTCATCTATTTGTTTTTTGTGACGTCACTAATATGTGTAATTAACGAAATTATCTCCCCTACGGTTTTATTAACTTATCGATATTTTAACGTAAAAATAGACAATTTTCATCAAATTTTCTTGCTGAATGAGCTTACAGATGTTTTTTACTTGAATTATTCTCTTTCTCAACCAAGAAGTAATATTTTGTTTAGTTTTATTTATATCTTATAGGTATCTAAAAAAAACATCCAAACAATGCATAAACAGGTAACAACGAAATTATCTACATAAAAAGTGCTGGCATCAAAATCTTTTCTAAGAAATTCCGTTATATTAGACATGGCTATTGCCTTTTCCCTGTGTACTAGATAATATGAACAATGTTGGCCACACACGACAGAGTTCAGTTGTTGTATTTGCATTGTTTATCTAAAAAGTTGACAAAAGCTTGGTGAAAGGGAGGTAATCCTAACGGGTCGTAATATGTACACAGCTATCCAACGCTGACCTTGTTTAGTGTCAGGATCTGTATTACAAACTAATGAGCATGAGACATTCAACCTACAAGGCAATCCATTTCTAGCGTATGTGCCGGCAAAAATAGGTGAAATGTTTTTTTCAAAATGATGTCTTATTCTAAAATATTATTTTTAAGCATTAAAATCGAGTAAATTTGTCTATTTCTGTCTATTTCTATTATATTGTCAAATTCAGCGTACAGTACACCATAATGTTGATGGTGTTGGGTAATGATTCACTGAAATGGTTTGCCAGAGATAGATTTCCTCTTTTTATAAGGTGAAACGTGCCTAGTTCGGAAATGGTCAGGTGTCAAATCGAATCCAGACAAAGTATAACCGGCAACATATTCGTCTCTTTAAAAATGTTATTTCCCTCGTCGTTGAAAATTTGCCTGTACTAGTAAATAAACCCATGTAACTCGTCATATAACGTTTCAAGGTGAAACTAGGCTGTAAAGGTTTCGAAGGAATGTGTTTACCATCGGCTATCAATACCACATACATGTAATTAATTCCGTAATGTTTGAAATTAAATGGATTGTTAGAAGCGAGACTACTATAAGCATCACAGTGTCTACACAACACACTACCAATCGCTTAGGCATTTGTCCTAAAACAGATTGTCTTTTACGAAAATTTGATTTCCTCTCGGAACGGAAGCAGCTTTCGATTCTACTGATGGGGTATTTTACCGGTGTTAATTCTAACGCTTTGGCATGTGCTAATCTAGCCGATGGACTAATGTTCACTTCCCGCACATTCAGGTAAACGTCTTTGATGTCCACTTTTAACCCAGCTGTTTCACCCATCAGGCAAATCACGTCTTTACATCTCGTTCGAGTTATTCTCACGTCTACGTTGTTGATTAAATATTTCTCTAGAACAAATGAATCCAAATGTAATCTTCCCATCAATTCAACGGTATTACTATGGGAGGTCATTAACTTCCGCTTGGCATAACCGCGATTTTCGTCTCCCGCTGTGTCCATTTTAGTACTGGTATCTTTATACCACACACTTTCCGTCAATTGAGATTCTTTGGCAGCCGGACCATAGCTCAATAGAGCTGCTAGGTTAGCTCTATCAGCCGGACCATAGCTCAATAGAGTTGCTAGGTTAGCTTTATCAGCCGGACCTTAGCTCAATAGAGTTGCTAGGTTAGCTCTATCAGCCGGACCATAGCTCAATAGAGTTGCTAGGTTAGCTCTATCAGCCGGACCATAGCTCAATAGAGTTGCTAGAATAGCTCTATCAGCCGGACCTTAGCTCAATGGAGTTGCTAGGTTAGCTCTATCAGCCGGACCTTAGCTCAATAGAGTTGCTAGGTTAGCTCTACCAGCCGGACCATAGCTCAATAGAGTTGCTAGGTTAGCTCTATAAGCATACATGTAAGGTGGAGAAACGAGTTTTTCATTCAAACTTACACTGACATCCGAAAAAAGGCTATGCACCAAAATGGTGGGTGCTAAGTTGCTATCGTTATCAACGTTTGAACCATCGTTCTTTACTCTTTTTGCTTTTACATATAGGGTGGTATTTCCTAAGTCGAGATAGTCTTCTCCGGCTCCAGAAATGTTAAATTCGTAAGGTCCACTATCTTTAACTGCAGTGACCGTTCCTTTTTGGTGCAAATAACCCTTTTCTACACTGGTTTGAATGGGAGGTACGTCAAACAAATCCAATTACGATTATGCATTCACACGAATTTAGATGAACGAAAGACATGGGTGATTCTTGTAAATCACTGATAATTATTCAAAAACTCTGTCTATAAAAACATAGATATTTTGGTGATCATTCATCGAAAATCTCTTTATGTCGTGGGTTTACGTGTCTTTTTCTTCTTTTTCCTAGAGGTCTAGAAGCAATCGTTTGCAATGCTTTACGTTTGAGTTGTCTCTATGCTTTAGAAACGCGTTTTCTAGCTGCTGTTTTATTTTTTTCACCTGCCAATATTTCTCTTGTCAAATCCATACCAGTTCTCAAGCTTTCATTCCCGATTTTACTAGAGGCATGGCGGATTTGAAAATACCTTTAGACATACCACCTAAACCATGTCCCCGTTGAATTCTAGCTCCTCTAAAACGTAAACTCCACCACCGGCTGGCTTTAAGTAACATCTATCGAATATAGTTTTGTCGGGTGCTACTTGTATTTTGTTTTCTCGTTTTCGTCGAAAAAAATAACAAAATTTCATTCCTTATAAAGATTTTTTAGGTGTATCAGAGTATGCCTTACGATCATCTTCTGAAATGTAACGTGACTACAACTTTTCCTCTCTCGAATGAAATGACGCTACCTGTATCCTCTCTCGAATGGAATGACGCTACCTGTTTCCTCTCTCGAATGGAATGACGCTACCTGTATCGTCTCTCAATATGATTTGAATTTCTTGAAATGTCTACCAACGGACAAGATACGTAGAGGGAATAAAATCCTTGTCTAACATCAGCCATGTATCTTCCTATGTGTTTTCCTTCGGAAAATCCCGTTTTCTCAAAACCTAACAATTTCGCTAGCCTTGGACTTAGAACAATACGTAAACCGGATGATATCGTCAACTTGACTCTATTGTCGATAGCGTCGACTCTTATTTTGAACATATCCCCGTGTGATATCATTCCTTTAGCTCCCCACAAAGTACATGGTATATTTGCTCAAGTCACGAATCAAGAGGTTGAGCGACCCTACTTGTACGTGTACGGGTACGTGTGTAAGGGGAATCCCCTACAAATTATGTGTATTACGTCATCAATTTGTGGCGTTGGATGGAATGTACACGTAGCTTAAACTTGTTGGGCGCCGATTACACGTAATACTAACGTGTAGCTTTTCTTGTATTGTATATAGACTTTCTCATAGAAAATTATATACTGTAAGAAAGATGAGTATCTGAACTTTCGTTTGGGTACAACTTTCCAAGATAACAGGCTGAAATCATGATCGAAACATCAATCAAAGTGGCCATGCCCATGGCACATGGTAAATAACCTACAGCCAACAATAATGTTATGTACAGTACAGTACAGTAAACATCACAGGAACGTGAAGAATGGTCTCACGGCAATATCTCTGGGTGTTGTCTAGACCAGACGAAAGGCAATTTTTAGCGGTTTATTGAAAAGTCGTAATTAGGCCGATTTTCTTATTGCGATGCCGTTGACTTTGTATGAAGGAAAATTTAGACAAGTTATACGGTATATGAAGTCTCATTGAAAAGCGCCCCTGATTTGCTTTCAATTTAACGAACTGTCATTTCAACCACTAAGATAGGCCTGTAATGTTGGCGGATCCATGCCGAAATATGAACCAGTCTCGCTTCCATATAAACTGGTATGACAATTGGTGTGGATGGATGCCACGTGATAGTACTTCCCTACAGGCTGCAAGTATAATTTCTGGTTTTTCTTAAAATCCAGAAAAGGGAACAGGCCGATTATTTTTACAAACGTCCATTCGACGGATGTCCGCACAGCTGACATTTTCTTGTTGAACTCCCTTTCTTCGAGACTCAAGATGGCGTTTCGGAAGGGAGTGATGATGTATGCGGAATTAGGATATGCCGGGTCACCATATATGGAATACACGTCACCATTTGGGAGTGTCATATGGTCCTCCAATTGCCTCAAGATGCCACTCTCCCTTAACATCGCCGCATCATGCCGACGCCCTTCTAAAGGACCGGACATGTTTGCAATTATCCCATTTGGAGTAGAAATCCATTTGAATGTTAACGCATGTGTCCTCTTATAGCCATTGAACACGATTCTCTGGTCATAAATTGGTCGACAGATAGGTCGCACCGTCCCGTCTATGAACCCCCAACAATTCGCAAGAGGACTCTCGCGGTGGCGCACAGCAGCTGCCATCTCGTTCAGATCGTTGTGGGACAGCCATCTCCTATTGCGATCGGTTAAGAGGTATCCATATCTTTCATGTACATCGTCTAAAACAGTATTGATCACATGTGATAGTTCCAACTTCGATTTTCCGAATTTAGGGCGAAGGTCATCGTACCTATTGGGATAAGCTGATCTGCGCAAAAGAACGCACATTCCCTAGGTTCCACCTTCAACAGTTCTATTGTCGCAAATGTACCTCGGGGGTATCTGGAGTGCGTCGACGAGTTTAGAAATGTCTTCCTTGTAGAATCTGAACATAGACTTACATTCCTCGTCAGAGAACGATTCCAAATTAAAATTTCTCTGAAATATTTCTTTCTCTGTACACGATAGGAGCAGAAGTTCATCGTCTTCTTGGATAGCAGACAATAGGCGTACATTTACGGAAGTCATCTTTGCGAACGTGGACCTATCTCATTAGACAATTTCCATCCAATAATTTTATAGATTTACCCGTACACGTACAGTTTATTTTTTTGTACGTGTACGTGTAGCTACATGTTCACGTACCCGTACACGTAAGGTTGCTCAACCTCTCTACAGAGGTTATTTCCGACCAAATAGTCCGACTCGGTAATCTTTCTTTCTCTTTTAAATCCTAGCTACATACATTGTGCCTATATATATATATATACATTGTTATGTTCCTTTTAAATTTACAAAGCTTCTTAAACAATATTTAATCTTATTTCTGTCGATAGGTCGTCCAGTTTTTCAACGTTTCTGACATCGGTCGACGGGAAGTTGACACTTGTAATCTGGGAGTTTATCATCATCATCTTTCCATTCTATCGTTTTCTCTGCAATATTTTCCACTATTCGTTGTAAGGCTGGAGATTCCGTGTAAGGGGACGTCACGATACGTCTTCTTTGCTGTGTGGTAGGAGTTTTTTGACCAAAGGTAGTTTGCAATGGAGTGGAAGCTACGTTTTGCATCTTTTTTCTAAATACGATCTATTACTAATCTAACTTTGAGGAATATTCACAGTCTCTCACAGCTGTCATTATAGTGATCGTACCCTCCGGATTGACGTTTTTCAGAGATTTGTAACGTGCAGCATTACCGACTAAGTCTACCAAATTTAAACCTGGAATCACTGGTTGACCTTTATATCCAAATTCACCCTTATCATTCCAACTGATGACGTTTTGTTATTCATCAACATTTTCGTGTTTGGCCTTGCAGTTTTCGGCATACTTTGTAAAACTAAATCTTGAATCACGTCCTCTGATTTATTCGTCGTATGATCGGCATTCTTTTTTGGGGTTTTAGCAAAATTCTTCATGACATTCATCAATATAGGTTGATCACTATCGTGTTTGTATTGTCGATATCTAGACATGTAACTTTGTAAAGTCTGATTATGTCATCTTTTGATCAAAAGGAAGATAGTCTCGACGTAAGATGTTCGACATTTCACCGTCCATGTCGTACATCGATTTTACGATCAAATCCACAGGTGGTTTAGGCCTCACGGCTACATTATATCCTTGCATGACTAATGCTTTCTTTTTCATATTCCTTGGAATAGACCACCTAGGATTTTGGTTGCTAACGGTAAGACTATGGGTGCTAAAGCATGAATAAGACCTCCCCTTTGAGTGATGGTCTATTTTCTCTTTAACTGAACACTATTGACAATTTCCGAAGATTGGTTTTATGGAGTGACAATCGTTTCTTTTGTGGTTTTGTCAGGGGTACGTTACCTTGTAAGATGTTTTGAACACACTCACAAATGCAATGAATTAAACCTTTCTCGGCCTTTGTGATGATTATTGTACGTGTAGAAGGTTTAGCTTGACATAAGTACTGCACATCTCAGTGTTCTTCGAGAAATGATGACATTAAAAAAAAAAATCGATTTACGTTTGCCTTATATATATATAGATTTTAGGGCAGGTAAACTTTTTGATAATGTACTGGAAATATGTCGGTACGTAATCTGTGGTCCACGTACGTGTCTTGTTTAAAATCGCAGAGTAAATAGCCGTACGGTTTAGACGTAGCGTCCTCGTAAGTTTCTCTCGGAAGAGTACCACCTCCCGGAAACATTTGCTGAGACAAACGTCTGATTTGCGAAGCATCTCTAGGGTTTTTTCATCAACACGATGTAATTGGCATTTAGACTGATGTTTCTGTGTTCTTTGTTTTGGAAAAATATATTTGAACGATGTACATCACGCTGATATTTGTGTGATGACTTTTCTGAGTAAATAACGACGTCACTGTTGTGTTTACATCTGTCATTAAATCGTCTATGATGATCAAGTGTTTGAGTGAAGTGTCCAAACGATCTAAATAAGGTAAACCTTCGTGAAATCGACACCGTCTACGAACGCATGAAGAGTCTGATATTCTATGTAACACCATACGATCGGGTACTGGAGTCATCATTTCCTGGATGTTTCTATTAATTTCTTGACGAACATAGTCTTTCCACTTCCTGTAGGGCCTGCAATCAGGCACGTAAAAGGATGTATCCAAGGAGAGAAATGACCGACGGGAACGCGTGGCACAACGTAACGTACATTGCTGATTGCGAAAGGATATGGTTTTTCTTCGATCGAAACACGTCGGTTGTTTTCCAAAGAAGATACGCAAAATCGATACGTATCACGTGAAACGTCGTTTGTATGTGTACGTCTAAAGTGTCGTGATTTTGAAAATGCCCTCGTGAAAGATTTCGAGCAAATCGGGCAAATGTGTTCATTAGGCATGATCATCATCATTTAAATGATTTAAAAATGTGTTCAATGCAATGTATTTTATTTTGTGTGTGTGTGTGGGCGGGGGGGGGGGGGGATATGTCGTGGGCATCAATCCAAGAATCGATTTTTTGGCCAGCCTAACCATCTTGCTAATTTCTTAAGCCTTTATCGTTTTTGAAACTTTTTCTCTCTTCCAGACTGTGTCTTTATCTTTATACACTTTCTGAAATTCTTGGCCGTAGAAAGACCCCTGCATTTGTTCACCATCGAAATCTTTGACTTTATCCACGGGAATGTTTCCTCGGGAATACCGGTGTGAAGCTTCGAATATTTCTTCGGTCCATTTCTGTTGCCATTCACGACGAAACTCGCGTACTTTATAACTGAATCTCTCTTGATCCCCCTTTTTAAACTTATACGATGTTTTCTTCGAAGGCTTGGCACCAGCGAATCTTCTGAACATGATGTTTTGTGTGTCTTCGTTCACGTCCTTGGGAGCCAAGCCATACAGACCGGAATGTGTTCTACTGTTATAACTTCGAACGAGACCTGATAATACGTCTAAGAACTTGAATGTCTGCTTCGAGTGGAAGTACATATACATTTTTTTTTTAATTTACCTTTGAAAGATTCGGCAAAAGCAGCTTTGTGAACACTGTGACTTGCTTGCTATGTGTACGAGGTCTGTGGATGTGCAATACCTTTAAAACGAGTCGTTCAGAAACTCCTTTCCATGATCGGTTCTGACCAAAGTTAGTTTTAAAAGCTTCCAATACGGTGGTGGCTTTTTTGTTTTTAATAGGCAAAGCCCAAGCAAAGCGGGAAAAATGATCTACGACAACGAGTGAAAAACGTTGTATACTCTTTGATATTAGACACATCGGCCAAATCTGCATCCCACATGCAGTCCACACCCACTAAAGGAGTTTTCACCCGAGGGGTCTTTTCGAACGCTGTAGGAATCTTGATTTTGCAGCCAGTCGATGATATGTGGTGGACTAGTTTTAAACTTACCTTCATTTCGTACAGTTTCAAACAACTTTTCGGGACCGGTATACGCTACTGTACCACGTGTTTAGGATCAAAATTTATTTGATTCAGATAATCTTCATCCTTTTTTGACAACATTTTGTTTTTTTACCTACGAAACTATGGAATGTCTGTATTGATACCATTTAAGAAATTAATAATCCAAGAAAACTATCACGATACACGTTGTTTATCGGTTTTCAATAATCATTTTTTGTCTAATTACTCATTATCATAGACATCCAATCTTTTCTTTTCTCAGTTTCCATCTTAGATATAATTTGAACGGAAAACTCTTTCAGCTCATTTATCATGAAAATCTGAGGAAAAATGTCTGTTTTTACGTTAAAATATCGATAAGTTGATAAAAAATACTTCATTTGTTTGAAAGATATGAATCAAACTAAACAAAATACTACGTTTTCGTTGAAAAAGAGAATCATTCAAGTAAAAACATCAAAAAGGATTACTCCAAACAGAATGACTCTAAAAACATAATGACTCCGAATCCAAAACACCAAATAACACCATACATGCGTATTAGCTCTTTCAGCTCATTCAGCATGAACATTTGATGAAAAATGTCTATTTATACGTTAAAATATCGATAAGTTGATAAAAAATACTTTGTTTGAAAATATGAATAAAACTAAACAAAAATACTACTTTTTGGTTGAAAAAGAGATTAATTCAAGTAAAAAAGAAAACAAAAAATGACTCCAAATAGAATGACTCCAAAAACGCAATGAGTCCGACTCCAACACACCAAATAACACCACACATGCGTATCAGCTCTGTCAATTCATTCAGCATGAACATTTGATGAAAAAATATCTATTTTTACGTTAAAATATCGATAAGTTAATAAAACCGTAGGGGAGATAATTCCGTTAATTACACATATTGGTGACGATACAAAAACATAACACATATTGGTGACGTCACAAAAACCAAATAGATGACGTCACACTCACAAAATAACACGTGATGAAGTCATGAGGAGGGGGCAATAGGTTTATGAGGTTGCTAAGCTAGCCATCTTAAATCCGCTGCAAGACAACGGATACAAGATGGCGGACGTCCTTAGCAACCAAACCCCCAATCCTCATGTATTGATTACTCAAGATATATTTTACGTAATGCTACCTTTTTTCTTCTATTTCAGAGAAGTACATCAACCTATGGAAAAAGCCGTCAGGGCGATAACACTATGGATATTTGCAGCAAGTTTGATTCACAATACGAATCAGTCCTCAACCACAACTCCAATCTCGACGACAGATCTAACGACAACTACACAATTAAATAATAACACAGCGTCTACAGCGGCTTCACAGGCGACAGCTAATACAAATGTTCCAACGACAACAAGTACTGCTGTTGTCAATAATACTACAGATGTTCCAACAACCACAGGTACTGCTGGTGTCACTACTACAACAGATGTTCCAACTACAACAAGCACTGCTGATGTAAAAACGACTACATATGTTCCAACAACAACAAATACTGCCGGTGTCACAACTACTACAGATGTTCCAACAACAACAAGTAATGCCGGAGTCACTACTACTACTGATGTTCCAACAACAACAAGTAATGCCGGAGTCACTACTACTGATGTTCCAACAGCAACAAGTACTGCCGGTGGCACTCCTACTTCTGATGTTCCAACAACCACTAGTAATGCCAGTGTCACTACTACTACAAATGTACCAACAACAACAAGCTCAGCTGGTTTCACTACGACTACTGATGTTCCAACTACAACAAGCACTGCTGATGTAAAAACGACTACATATGTTCCAACAACAACAAGCCCTGCCGGTGTCACTACTACCAACTGTACCAACAACAAAAAGTTCAGCTGGTTTCACTACGACTACTGATGTTCCAACTACAACAAGTACTGCCGGCGTCACTACTACTACAGATGTTCCAACACCAACTAGTAATGCCAGTGTGACTACTACTACTGATGTCCCAACAACAACAAGTTCTGCCGGTGTCACTTCTACTACTGATGGTCAAACAACAACAAGTACTGTCGGTGTCACTACTACTACGGATGTTCCAACAACAACGAGTACTGCCGGTGTAACTACCACTACAGATGTTCCAACAACCACAAGTACTGCCGGTGTCACTTCTACTACTGATGTTCAAACAACAACAAGCACTGCCGGTGTCACTTCGACTACTGATGTTCAAACAACAACAAATACTGCCGGTGTAACTACTACCACAGATGTTCCAACAACACCAAGTAATGCCGGAGTCACTACTACTAATGATCTAACAACAACAAGAACTGCCGGTGTCACTACTACCAACTGTACCAACAACAAAAAGTTCAGCTGGTTTCACTACGACTACTGATGTTCCAACAACAACAAGAACTGCCGGTGTCACTACTACCAACTGTACCAACAACAACAATTTCAGCTGGTTTCACTACTACTACGGATGTTCCAACAACAACGAGTACTGCCGGTGTAACTACTACCACAGATGTTCCAACAACCACTAGTAATGCCAGTGTCACTACTACTACAACTGTGCCAACAACAACAAGTAATGCCGGAGTCACTACCACTACTGATGTTCCACCAACAACAAGTACTGCCGGAGTCACTACTACTACAACAGTACCAACAACAACAAGTTCAGCTGGTTTCACTACTAATACTGATGTTCCAACAACAACAAGCCCTGCCGGTGTCACTACTACTTCTGATATTCCAACAACAACAAGTAATGCCGGAGTCACTACTTCTACTGATGTTCCAACAGCAACAAGTACTGCCGGTGGCACTCCTACTTCTGATGTTCCAACAACAACAAGTACTGCCGGTGTCACTACTACTACAACTGTACCAACAACAACAAGTTCAGCTGGTTTCACTACTACTACTGATGTTCCAACAACAACAAGTATTGCCGGTG
>NW_018405572.1:0-196 GCF_002113885.1 Mizuhopecten yessoensis
AAGGTGTACACTAGTTACTGGTTACTTACAATAGTGGGGATATAACGGTATACACTATACACTGGTTCTTACAGTAGTGGGGGTATAAAGGTGTACACTAGTTACTGGTTACTTACAGTAGTGGGGGTATAAAGGTTTACATTATTTACTTGTTACTTACAGTAATGGGGGTATAAAGGTGTTCACTAAACACTGG
>NW_018405572.1:3855-4427 GCF_002113885.1 Mizuhopecten yessoensis
CCAACTTTCAGTAGTGGGGGTATAAAGGTGTACACTATACACTGGTTTCTTACAGTAGTGGGGTTATAAAGGTGTTCACTAGTTACTGCCAACTTTCAGTAGTGGGGGTATAAAGGTGTACACTAAACACTGGTTACTTACAGTAATGGGGGAATAAAGGGGTTCACTAAACACTGGTTACTAACAGTAGTGGGGGTATAAAGGTGTACACTAAACACTGGTTACTTACAGTAATGGGGGAATAAAGGGGTTCACTAAACACTGGTTACTAACAGTAGTGGGGGTATAAAGGTGTACACTATACACTGGTTACTTACAGTAGTGGGGGTATAAAGGTGTTAACTAGTTACTGCCAACTTTCAGTAGTGGGGGTATAAAGGTGTACACTAAACACTGGTTACTTACAGTAGTGGGTAATTAAAGGTGTTCACTAGTTACTGCCAACTTTCAGTAGTAGGGATATAAAGGTGTTCACTAGTTACTGGTTACTTACAGTAGTGGGGTATAAAGGTGTTCACTAAACACTGGTTACTTACAGTAATGGGGGTATAAAGGTGTTCACTAAACACTGG
>NW_018405572.1:8005-20902 GCF_002113885.1 Mizuhopecten yessoensis
CGGGGGTATAAAGGTGTACATTATTTACTTGTTACTTACAGTAGTGGGGGTATAAAGGTGTTCACTAAACACTGGTTACTTACAGTAGTGGGGGTATAAAGGTATTCACTAAACACTGGTTACTTACAGTAGTGGGGATATAAAGGTGTACACCAGTTACTGGTTACTAACAGTATTGGGAATATAAAGGTGTACTCTAAACACTGGTTACTTACGGCAGTGTGGCTACACTTCTGCAATAATACATATCAGCACCTGCAGAGATCATCCTCACGAAGGATGGTTCTGCAGTTTTACAGATGATTGCATTTGCCTTTTCAAAGACGTCTTTCCAAAGAACTGCAAAATTGTGTTTTAAAGTAATTAGTTAAGGAGGTTTGGAATATATGTAATCCATACATGCTGCACTTCCCGTTTACATATATGTCCACTTAAACTTCACATGAAAAATACAGTAGAAAAATAGTTGAGCCGCATAAATCGTCAACATTAAAGGGACAAAATGATATGATTTAGGGCTTTACTGGAAAAATGTAGTAGAAAAATGGATGAATATATAAAATATCAGACGGTGAAACATGGTGTTGTTGCGATATTTCTGGCTTACATTATACATTAATGGTACCGAGTGATTTTTCTCTCTTTCCTGTCAATAACGTTTGAAAAACGGATTACACATGATCTAGCACGTCGAAGGATTCCTTGTAGTACACATTTATTGTTTTGTGACGTTAACAGGTGGAACGGAAGACCATTCACTAGGAGAAAGGCTGGTATATTAGTACCGAAGTAAGGAAAGGTTAAGATAGAAAAAATCGCCCATTTGCCAGTTTTTGGTACTGGGTTGCCATATTTATCATAATTTCGGTAAATCTCGAGATAATCTGTTGTTTGGTATTTTTGACACTGGAATGTACCATGAAATTCATTTCATGCTTTTAATCTTAAAATACTACATACGTTTATGTAAATTAGGAAGGGAAATCGTTACAATAACTCAGTGGAAAACATACACATATTTTTATGGAAGAAAAAGAGGATGGATTAAGAACATGCTCATCTAAAAACCGGAATACGATAATTCGAACACGGAATTTCATTGAAAGGTTAATAAATGTAAATATGCAATTGGTGATAGAAACAAAACATGTCAATCAATATATAGGATCTATAAGACGTAAACATATGAAACGATGTTTTATATTTGTATGTTGGTCTTATAGTAAGAGGGTATTGTATGTTATTAGTTATCTCTAGGTTAGGAGGGGTCTACTGGCTCATACACCCCGTCTGGTCTTTATAGACCCCGAGCCAAAGGCAAGGGATCTATAAAGACCAAAGGGTTATATGCGCCTGTAGACCCCTCCAGAGATAACGAAGTGGTCACCCTAACAATCTTTCATTACATTTTTTCCTGCAAAATTATAAATTACTATGTGAGTTTGAGTTGTACTTGACTGCTACCAAAATAGCCCCTAGACCTACCGGACATCTTTTGAACAGTTTATAGACCCCTTTGGTCTTTATAGACCAGACGGGGTGTATGAGTCCGTAGACCCCTCCTAGCCCAGAGATAACTAATAATAGAATGTGATAATGAAAAATATATTTGTCCCTTAAAAAGGCATTTAAAAACTCTTTGTTATCATCAATAGTAGCGATGTAACAGTTTTTTCACAGATCTGGAGCTTCGGAACAAAAGTAACAAGAGAACAACAGTCTAAGTTATGATGGCCCTATATCGACAAATGGAGACTCGGGTGTAATACACACGTCATACCCTTCAATACAGCGCCTATCTTAACACATACTGAGTCACACCTACCTGCAAGAAAAACTTGTCGCTGTTTCAGAAGGCCACTGTTGTCAATTAAGTCTTGAAGACATGAGCTATCCGAGGAAAACATGTATGTATTTTTTTCGTGCTCGGGGTCCTAGAAAAAACCCAGCATAGTTATGGGTGTTACCAGATTGGTGTAACATGTAGTAGAAACAACAATGACGTCACTGGCTGTTATTACTAGAAATAAAATTTATTAACTTTATGTATTCAAGTTCATGTCCAATAAAACTATTCCATACATTTTGTGTGTGATGTAACCACGACCAAAAGGATGGTAAATACTTCTACATACACATGTATATGTTAAATCACCCTTATGATCACATGACTTCCGGTGTGATGGCAGCGAAACGTTTGAGCTCCAGGAAAAAGAAAGAGAAAAAAATAGACGTGAAGAGTTTAAAAGGGTTGTAAAGTGATATAAATAGGTTATATACAACCCCAAGGGGCCAGAGAGGATAGTCTAGATAAAGTATACTCTTCAGATATCGGAGAAAGGGTGATGGTAAGGTGTACGATTTCCCCGCCTTTTTGAAATTGAAAGTGAAAACGATAAGGATATAAACAAAGATTCATAAACAAATGCTTTTTGCCAAACATTGCATGTAAATCATCATAAATAACAGTCATTACCGCACAATCATGTAAAGGTGAGGGTCAACAAAGAAGCAGGGTCAATATAATGAAGGATGGCAGTGTAAGTTATGTGATAGTAAGTTCACGGACGACAAGGCTGAAATGTTGGAATGTGATTACTGCACCGGACACTTTTGTAGATCATGCCTGAAACTATCTGCACCAGAATACAAGCTTCTAGGTAAGAGATAAGATTTTCATTGGTATTGTCCACGATGTGAAGACAAAGCTTTGAGAAGTTTGAAGATCGAGAAGGAAATAGGGGAAAGATGCAAGGACTATTTCAATAAATACGAGAAAAGGATTGAAAATCTAGAGATGACTGTGTCAAAGAAGGCAGACATTGAGGAAGTGAAAAGTTTGATAGAAAGCAGCAAGGTTGTGAGCGATGACACGGACGTCAGAGGAAATACGGAGAAGGAGAAAGGGAGTTTGGAGGAATACAAGGAAGTGTGGCCAGGCGAAGCAATATAGTAATATATAAAGCTGCAGAATCAAAGGAACAGGAACCAGAGAGAAGGAAGACAGACGATATGTGTTAAGTGCGTGATATTTGCGATATTATGGAGGCAGACCACTCGACAGTGAAAATGTTACGAGGCTCGGCAATAGACAGGAGATGATGGCAAACCCAGACCTTTGCAAACCATCTTTGAGGACGAGAAATCCAAAGGACAGTTTATGGGAAATTTGAGGAATCTCAGAACCGCAGATAAGAAGTTCAAGTCTATAAGTATTGCTGACAGCTTACCGAATAAGCTAGAGGAACTGAAAGCGAGGTTGCAGAGTGTGACATAACAATATGACGTAACAGGAATTACCGAGGTATACCCTACAAACTGTAGGTATACAAAGATATGAGCTATTTTTAAGCGAGGTCAAGGACAACGGGAGAGGCACTGCACTATACATCAGACAGTAATTAAAGGCTGAGGAGATAACGATTGAGGAGAGTTTAGAGAAAGTATATGGGCCAAAACTACACTGGATGGCAAGGACTGTCTACTGATCGGATGTATATACAAGAGTCCAAGTTGTGTATCCAAAAACGTCACATTCATGAACGAGATGATCGGTGAAGCAGCCGAGAACAGAGGGTTTCCACACATATTGATATTTGGAGACTTTAATTTTCTAAGGTTGGATTGGAAAATATGGGAAAGTAAGGAAGACAAAAATGGAGAAAGATTCATGGAGTGTGACAGAGACAGTTTTCTATATCAGCATGTGAAGGAGTACATGTATACCAGAACTAGAGTGAATGCAGACCCCAGTACATTGGACCTTATTTTTACAAATGAGAGTGAAATGATTGAGTATTTAGTGCATAGTGGTCATTGCGTTCTAAACTTCAAATTCAAGTGTTACTATGAAATATTTGAAGGCAAAACACAACGATGGAACTTTCATAAGGGTGACTACATAAAGATGAGGGAATCTTTAAATTGGGACTGGGATGCTGTGTTACTTAATGATGAATTATCAGGCCCGGATGAATTCCACGACGCATTCATGGACAGATTAAATTAAGCAAAGGAGAAGTGTTTACCACGGATAATTAGTAAGGCAAACAAAAAGGCCAAGAAACACAATTATCTACCATTAGATAAAAAAAGATTGGTAGAATAAAGAAGAAACACCGTTGCTGGCAAAGATATATGGAAACAAAGGACGGAAAGAAATACCAGGAGTATGTGCGAGTCAGTAATCAAGTGAAAGGACTAACTATAAATGCGAAAAGCAAAATGGAAAGGGACATTGCGAAAAAATGTATTTTTTTTAATTGAAATTGTCTTTAGTAACTTTAACCGAACAATATTTGCGAAACAAATGCCGTCAAGGTCGCCATGTGTACAGTAAACACTGGCGATAAAATACTCGTAGCGCTTTATTGGTTTAATAATTAACTAAACCAGTGCAAACATGTTGAGTTCAAGCGAAAAAGAAATTCTGACTACTTACAGGATAATGTAACTACTTACGTTTTCAAAGTGTGAAATATAGATCTATGTGTGACATGGCCTGATAACTGACAGTAACATTAACATGGTATACAACATACATGTATAATAGAAGCACTTTACTGCCCTTACTGACAAGAGGGAAATGACGCATGCTCAATTTAGTCTAAAAGCGATGACCTACAACTTGATTCGTATTAGAAAAACAATATATATTTACCTTCATGGCTGCTTCGTCCGGCTTCACAAGGACAGCCCGAAAGTCTGGAAAGCTGTCTACATATACTTCATACCCGCTAAGTCCACGAACAATTAATTTTATCGCCGTGTAAACCTGTTAAATTTACTTATATTTAGCAGTCTAGTGAAATAGGTTACATTCATATATATAGTCATTTTCCAATGCATCAGTACATTACATGAACATTTTACGTAAAAAAAACACTCTTATCAACAAAACAAATTCAGTGAATAGAACTAGCATGTTGCTGTACATACGCAAATCCATATGATGTTTGTTTTTTGCTGTACATAACTGAATCAATGTCGTGTTTATGTAATTAACAACATCAGTAATATTTGTATGTTGCTGTAGACAACAACATCAGTGAGATGTTTCTCTCTCATGTCCATGTGTGTAAGATAGAGCTGTCCAGGGTAAGAAAGGGTAAACATTTCTCTTACCCTGGACAGGAGTATCCGCACTTTTACCGGTGTGGGATTATTAGAATCTTCCCCTACCTTGAGGGTGTGACAGAGAAATCTCCTAGTCGACATTTTATAACTTTACTAGATGAGCAGCTGTTTTACGGGTAATAAGCAAGAAATAGAATCAATCCCTGATGTGAGGTAAGGACAAGGTTATTCAAACCCTCGGGATAAAATATTGATCAATATTTTATCCCTTGGGTTTGAATAACCTTATCCATACCTCACATCAGGGATGGCTTCTATTAATCTCACCCCCAGGGGGGTGGGAAATTCAATTTATCCTNAATAACCTTATCCATACCTCACATCAGGGATGGCTTCTATTAATCTCATCCCCAGGGGGGTGAGAAATTCAATTAATCCTACACCCCATTTCACATGACGTGACGTCACAATGGCTCAACAATGACGTGACGTCACGAATTTGAACACTCCGATGCCTCAATGCGGAAAAAGGCGACGTGATGAAATTAAAACCTTTCACAATATATATTAACCGTACAAATTAGAAAGATGAGATTACTTTTTCAGCACAAACTCTGTTTGCAAATATGGTGTATGCTTTATCTGACTGACAGATTCGTTTTCGTCTAAAAAAGCTCTGGAGAAAATTTATATTTTCATATTGGTAGCCAGTCCAAACGCATTTTCATGGTTCCTGAGCTTATTCTGGTAGTTAGAATGAGAGAAAAATACTCTTTCATGCCTAGAGGTGTAGGATAGGGAAATACCACCCTCGGGATTTTCAAATTTGGCAAGCTTCGGGTGGAATTTCCCTAACCTTCACCCCTGGACATGGAAAAGTCAATGAGAGGATTATGTTGTGGTAAATAACAATATCAGTGTGTTGTTTATGTTGTGGTATAAATTAACATCAATGAGAGGATTATGTTGTGGTAAATAACAATATCAGTATGTTGTTTATGTTGTGGTATAAATCATCATCAATGAGATGTTTATGTTGTGGTAAATAACAACATCAGTGCAATAATTATGTTGTGGTATAAATCAACATCAATGAGAGGATTATGCTGTGGTAAATAACAATATCAGTGTGTTGTTAATGTTGTGGTATAAATTAACATCAATGAGAAGTTTATGTTGTGGTAAATAACAATATCAGTGTGATGTCTATTTAGTGGTAAATAACAACATCAGTGTAATATTTATGTGGTGGATTAGTGTGATGTTTATGTTTTGGTACATAACAACATCAGTATAAAGTTTATGTTGTGGTAAATAACAACATCAGTGTAATGTTTATGTTGTAGTACATAACAACATCAGTGTGATATTTATGTGGTGGATTAGTGTGATGTTTATCTTGTGGTACATAAAAACATGAGTGTATTGTTTATGTTTTGGTACATAACAACATCAGTATAATGTTTATGTCGTGTTATATAACAACATCAGTGTGATGTTTATGTCGTGTTATATAACAACATCAGTGTGATGTTTATGTTGTGGTACATACAAACATGTTGTGTTGTTTATGTTGTGGTAAATAACAATATCAAGTGTGATGTTTATGTTGTGGTAAATAACAACATCAGTGTGAGGTTATTGTTGTAATACACAATAACATCAGTGTTATGTTTATGTTATGGTACATAGAAACAACAGTGTCATGTTTATGTTGTGGTACATAACAACATCAGTGTGATGTTTATGTTTTGCTACATAACAACATCAGTGTCATGTTTATGTTGTAGTATATAACAACATCAGTGTGATGTTTATGTTGTGGTACATAACAACATCAGTGTGATGTGTATGTTGTGCTACATAACAACAACAGTGTCATGTTTATGTTGTGGTATATAACAACATCAGTGTAATGTGTATGTTGTGGTACATAACAACATCAGTGTGATGTTTATGTTGTGGATTAGTGTGATGTTTATGTGGTGGATCAGTGTGATGTTTATGTGGTGGATCAGTGTGATGTTTATGTGGTGGATCAGTGTGATGTTTATGTTGTTGTACATAACAACATCAGTGTAATGTTTATGTGGTGGATAAGTGTAATGTTTATGTTGTGGTACATAACAACATCAGTGTAGTGTTATGTTGTGGTACATAACAACATCAGTGTGATGTTTATGGGGTGGATTAGTGTTATGTTTATGTTGTTGTACATAACAACATCAGTGTTATGTTTATGTGGTGGATTAGTGTGATGTTTATGTTGTGGTACATAACAACATCAGTGTTGTGTTTATGTTGTGTTACATAACAACATCAGTGTAATGTGTATGTTGTGGATTAGTGTGATGTTTATGTTTTGGTACATAGCAACATCAGTATAATGTTTATGTTGTGGTACATAACAACATCAGTGTATTGTGTATGTTGTGGTATAACATCAGTGTACTGTTTATGTTGTGTTACATAACAACATCATTGTAATGTTTATGTGGTGGTACCACCGACATAGATAATTTAAATTCGTGGTGGTACATAGNGTTTTGGTACATAACAACATCAGTAGAATGTTTATGTTGTGGTACATAACAACATCAGTGTAATGTTTATGTTGTGGTACACGTGATATTGGGTTCATTGTTGTAATTTGTTTTACCGCTATAGAATCTGGCAACTTTTCCTTCAGTCTCTCCAACACCCCGGGAAGGTCCTTTGGGAGTAAGTGGACTGCCATGTTTTCAGGTCTGAAAAACAAAATTGGTTAAACACAGCTCTCCGACATGACAGACATGGTATCCTTATTTCGTCGTTTACAAATTCCTGATGAAACAATTACTTGCATTGTCTTTTGATCCTGGAGGAAATCAATATAGAGCAGAGAATTGATTTGCCTCAAAACTGGTAAGGATTTGCAGTTATCATAATAACAGCGGAGACGGGCTAGGATTCACATCTTATAGTGCAAAATATTAACAAATTAAAAAGCAAACAGATAATGCACAAACTAAACAAAATTGAGAAACTCGTTACTTTAACAGTAAGGTAACCTTGTCACACCTGTTACGACACGATTTCTTACCCCGACACGATTTCTCACCCCGACACGATTTCTCACCCCAGCTCTATATCTCATCGTGCTGTAACACACACCCTTTAATATAATTTTGTGATATATACAACGTGCTTCCTTTAAATACCAAGGAAATAAATTGCCCATGTTAATCCCGTATACCCCCATGAACCTAACATACAAGGTTCTACATGCTCTTCAGTAACTTATCTCGATCTTAATTTACATAGAGTAGGGATCAGAAATATGTTAAACACGTCAGGAACGACTAGGCTGTACGATTAACAATACAATGTCAAACCTGCTTCAAATATCATAATTTCAGTGATATATGTCGACTGTTGACGGACATACTAACAACACAATGTCTGTCTGCATAGATGCCATCCTCGATATCCAGGGCTTACACTCACCTTCGCTCTCTACACCCCTGGAATATGTCATAGCAAAACTGAAGGCACGAAGATAGCTGTTTGATTGGTCTCAGGTAAAAAAAACCTGACCAATCGCTAGGCTGATACATGTACCTGACCTTTGCAGATTACAAAGGAGAGACGCCCGACTTCAAAGCCTGTCAATTTTACCGTTACGTGACCGCGAGATTCTTTTGACTAGTCTTCTCGTCTCATCAACAAGGTGGCGCACACTGAGCCTTCAATTTTGCCATGACATATTCCAGGGGTGTAGAGAGCGAAGGTGAGCGTACCCATGGTATAAAGAATTCTATGTCTATGGTCGCTATATTGACGTCCCTGGGAAGTATTACCTTGAGCGATCTGGAGGTCGGCGTGTTTTCATAATGTTCATCACTTGTTCTGTCGTTTCTTTGTCACTAACCTGGTCCCGCTTTGAGGACGGGACATTATTTGGATTTAATCTGGATTGACTTTTAGGATGCCGCTTATTCTTCCGGAACACTTGATCTTACTTTCCTTGTATGTTCTGGTGTTCATAGTTTGCCTAGTTTGATGGTACAGTGTATATGAATTAAGGTTATGTTTAAACTTCAGTATTCTATTAATGTTTTTGTTGGGGTCAAGACAAGATACAAAACGGAAGGTTAGTTGCCAGCTCCTTCTGTTAAATCGTATCAAGTAAAGGCATCTTCAACGATCTGCATCTAAAGAGAAGCTTATTAGGATTTTTTGTGGATAAAAAATATAAACACTTGGACATTATCTCCGTTATCAGTACAGCTGTGAATAGAACGAGAGAAGGATTAACAAAATATTTACCGTGACACAAAGTAATTTGCTCTATAGATGATATTCGTGTACAGGGTTAGAATGTGCATAGGGTAAGGATGTGTACAGGGTTAGGATATGTACAGGGTAAGGATGTGTACAGGGTAAGGATGTGTACGGGGTTAGGATGTGTACAGGGTAAGGATGGGTACAGGGTATGGATGGGTACAGGGTAAGGATGTGTACAGGGTTAGGATTTGTACAGGGTTAAGATGTGTACAGGGTAAGGATGGGTACAGGGTATGGATGGGTACAGGGTTAGGATGTGTACAGGGTTAAGATGTGTACAGGGCTAGGATGTGTACAGGGTTAAGATGTGTACAGGGTAAGGATGGGTACAGGGTATGGATGGGTACAGGGTTAGGATGTGTACAGGGTATGGATGTGTACAGGGTTAGGCTGTGTACAGGGTTAGGATGTGTACATGGTAAGGATGGGTACAGCGTAAGGATGTGTCCAGGGTAAGGATGTGTACAGGGTTAGGACGTGTACAGGGTAAGAATGTGTATAGGGTAAGGATGTGTACAGGGTTAGGATTTGTACAGGGTTAAGATGTGTACAGGGTAAGGATGGGTACAGGGTTAGGATATGTACAGGGTTAAGATGTGTACAGGGTTAGGATGTGTACAGGGTTAGGATGTGTACAGGGTAAGGCTGGGTACAGGGTATGGATGGGTACAGGGTTAAGATGTGTACAGGGTTAGGATGTGTACAGAGTTAGGGTGTGTACAGGGTTAGGATGTGTACAGGGTATGGATGTGTACAGGGTTAGGATGTATACAGGGTATGGATGTGTACAGGGTTAGGCTGTGTACAGGGTTAGGATGTGTACATGGTAAGGATGGGTACAGCGTAAGGATGTGTCCAGGGTAAGGATGTGTACAGGGTTAGGACGTGTACAGGGTAAGAATGTGTATAGGGTAAGGATGTGTACAGGGTTAGGATTTGTACAGGGTTAAGATGTGTACAGGGTTAGGATGTGTACAGGGGATGGATGTGTACAGGGTTAGGATGTGTACATGGTAAGGATGGGTACAGCGTAAGGATGTGTCCAGGGTAAGGATGTGTACAGGGTTAGGACGTGTACAGGGTAAGAATGTGTATAGGGTAAGGATGTGTACAGGGTTAGGACGTGTACAGGGTAAGAATGTGTATAGGGTAAGGATGTGTACAGGGTTAGGATATGTACAGGGTAAGGATTTGTACAGAGTTAGAATGTGTACAGGGTAGGAATGTGTACAGGGTAAGGATGTGTACAGGGTTAGGATATGTACAGGGTTAAGATGTGTACAGGGTAAGGATGTGTACAGGGTTAGGATGTGTACAGAGTTAGGATGTGTACAGGGTTAGGATGTGTACAGGGTTAGGATGTGTACAGGGTTAAGATGTGTACAGGGTTAGGATGTGTACAGGGTAAGGATGTGTGATGGTGAGAAATTAACATGGTGTAAGTCTCTCACGTTGTGGAAACCCAGACTTATCTATCAGCACTTCTACAGGTTACTGTCAGAGATATTGACATAATACAGTTGGAGATAAGATTAGAGGAAATCGTGAAAAAAATCTCAATTGGCCTGAACAAACTCCAACCCCTGTTTTTTACACACAAGATCACTTGCTTTGTAAATAATGCGATTTAAATAGCTATAACAGGAGTAACAGATACCTCGAGTGTTTTTATCGGCTGGTGCACGACCCATACAGTATGACATATAGATATTGATAATCTATATATAACAAATTTATATCATCTACCAGTATCATGATAAATTCATTATTATTGAAAGGCCATGTGGAAAAACTGGAGAATTATTTCGGAACGACTTTTGATTAAATTTCCCCATTCTATCTAAAACGATGTCCTCTCGTGTTAGGTGACGTCACTTTCCCATGGCGAATCACCAATATCTACCAAAAGCGCTGTGCATAAGAAACAACATATTCCTACTTAAAGAAATTAATTATGAATTATGAATAAATCAGAATAATTTCGCATTCATTTGTTCATTGAAAGCCAATGGCAGTAAGTAGCATCTATTATTCTGTACAAATGTAAATGTCATAATTCCTCGAAGATACAGAATCTCGAAAATGCTTTTATAATTTTTATGAAATGTGCATAATGGTATCAAGGTTACTATATTGACTGATAACATAACTTATTGTTTTGCTTATCGACCGTTTATCTCAGTGTTTTTAGGATCTGTCGTTTTAACAATGACCTCAATACTTGAAGGTGGATACAATAATCGATTCAGCATGTGACTATAGTTATGTATTATCCGCGCCACAGTACATTAGTGAGAAGTGACACAGAATACTGGCTAACCTACTTGTGTTATCCAAAACGTGACAGAGAAAATGTTTGTACATTTAATTCCCCGCCCAGAAGTGTAGGGCAGGACGTCTGAACGCATTCATTGAATTAAGTATGCACTATAATGCTAACACATACATGTACGTACTGTACTGATACATTCATAATGCAAAATTAGGTTGGTTAGCCTGCCAAAAATAACCTGAACGTGTGATTCCAGCGAACATAAAGCGTGTCCACCTGAAATCTAATGTCATTGCTTTGCTCTGTATTTCCACGATTTCTGTTGGGAAGGTTTAGTCAAATCTAGTTCTATAAGATACAGTAATGAAAAACCTACATAAGATACTTTGTATACGAAATTATTACTAACAAAACTGATAAATCAATAGGTATGTTATTAAAATGTAAACAACATTTTCCATCGATTTGAAAAACAAGATATTGCTTCATTAAGGAAAATGATCACATGCCTAAATATTTAAAAAAAAAATGAGGGAAGATTCGAACCTGCACCGTTTATTTTTTAGTCACAAGTAAACTGCGTTACACATTGAGCTACATAGAACATATGGATATTGGCAATTACAAACTGATTTAACCCGAGAAACACCTGTCGTAGTTAAGAGAAACTTGATCAACCCTGTTTTTCATTATTTGAGCACTTTCCCAAAGGAGGACCACTTTTCCGTAATACGATTTGTTTTTGCATATTACATCACGGTCACAAAAAGTTTATTCAAAAGTTGGTCCTCGGATGGGAAAGTGTTGAAAGTATTTTTTCAAGTCCGGGAAACCCCATCACTTTCATAGATATAGTGTATATGGCTATATTTGCAGTTACATATTAGCAATACCTAATTTCTCAGCAGTTTAAAAATTCATATTCAATTGATTCTATATCTTTTGTATGCATTTTTGATATACGAAATGTTTTATTCCTTAATTTGTTTACCCGTTTTCATAAATGCAGACTTAGGGAAATACGCGCAGTTTTCCGCCATACCTCTTTGTACAAAAATTTATTTAAGGAATGATTTTTATTTTTTCAACATTTATGAGGTCATAACAACAATGGGTTTATGGACATATTGAATGAATCGCGTTAGCGATTCATGTAAAATATGTCCAAAAACCCATTGTTGTTATGACCTCATAAATGTTGAAAAAATAAATATCATTCCTTA
>NW_018405572.1:22680-30140 GCF_002113885.1 Mizuhopecten yessoensis
CCGATGATGATAATTAGTTATATCTAATATATATATTTATTAATTATTTATTAAAGGGGCTGGTCGGGGAAAAAATACAAAATAAATGGGTCTAAATGCGTTCTCTGGCCTTCCAAAAGTTAAACCACGGCAAGATGATGGTCGAGTTCTGCTTGCAATGTCCAGTTTTGACTCCTGAAATCTCGGGGAAGCCCCGCGTAAATTTAGCGCAAATCTATTTATAATATGTCACGTGGTTATTTCGAAAGTGAGGCAGTGAAGATAGTAACAATAGCACGCCGTCATGTGCCATGTCGGACTCAACTAGCGGACAAGACAGCAATTCTATACGTAAATAATTGTTTTCAAAGGTCATATATGATGCAAGTGTAGTATTCCTACCTATATGTTGTTGTTATATATAACCAGGCGCGTAGCTGCCTATAGGCAGAATAGGCAACTGCCTACACATAAATTTCATAGATACACTTTTTTTTACTGGTCCTTGTTTTTGTCGATTAAATGTATAATTTTGCTTTTTGACTGTCTTCGGATAAAGTTTTTTCCCGTTCCCGGGCCGTCATTAACGAGCCATTCCCTTGTCGTCCAGTTTTCTTTTGTAAGCCTATGTCCGCCCGGAAAACTCGGCGATTACAATTTGTCTGAACTCTATCTGACCTCTGAAATCGTTCAGTTAACTTGTATACTGACTTTGGATAACGCTTAAACATTTATTCACATAAATCACTGATGTTGCCCATCATAAAGTTTGCATATTCGACAAAATGTGTGATATAATATGGAATGAAATATATTTCCCGATAATTTCTCATAAAAAAAATGAGCTTTTGAAATGAAGGATAATTAACAGTAGTGGGAAAACATGCATGGAGAAAAGAGACATTGTACTCCTTTTTTTTAATTTATTTTTTATTCATATTAATAATAATAATTAATATATGTAGTGCCTTTATTTACTGTCATTGAATATACAATTGATCACAAAATCTCACAAATGTTCTTGGAATATATTTGAATTATATTTCTTAATGCGACTTTACCAACGTATGAGTTATTTCCCTTACACCGGATTGGATAATATTTTGACACGGCGCGAATTCTTGTCAAACAGCAGCGGCAGTTGTGTCATGTTCTTAAATTGTTACATTTTGATAAATAAATACACCAGAAATAGCATGCTGTGTTACAGAAATGTTTGATAAGCTTACACAGTTTACATATCGTCTCGTCTCAGAGCCACGTCCGTGATAAGGCCTCAGGAAATACGAAACCCTTTAGGGTCATACCATCCCGTATACCCTGCCAAAAATCCGTGTAACGAATTTATTACCCCTTTGAGTCTTTTATATTGGTTTTGTACAGTTCCCCGTCAACTTTTCTGTTGTCAAGATAAAAATGTCACAGTACATCTACCTCATTTAGTTTCGTTTTATCGAATTCCTCGAACTGTTCTTCCTGATTCTTTTCTTTTAAATACGTCCTCAGCATGTTTGCCGCTCGTCTGTTCGACTTTTGTGTGTTTTGTGGCACATAGTTAGCCCTTTTGGCGATTATTTCCTCATCAGTATGCGAAGCGAAACGTTTTGTCATTTTGTAAACATCGCCGGAAGCAGACGACGAATGCGAGTTGTCTCCCATTGCCCGGCCGCAAAATACAAAGACACGTGACCCGTATACCCCTTGTAAAAGCACGTGATTCCACCGTATTACTGCTGAGAATCACGTGACATGACCGTATACCCCCTGAGATTTTCGTATACCCCTTGAGATTTACGAATGCGGGTTGGTACACTGTAGTTTTTAACCAATCAGATTCCTAGATTTTTCTCAAAGGGGTAATAACGATGGTTTATTACCGTTATCAACCTAAGCACGATATGTCATATTTCCACGGAATTAGATTAGATTTGTTATCTAAGTCCGTGATCTTACGTTCCCGTTTGAAACATCAAAATAGAGGTTATACTTCATCACTCATACGGTTTATAAGTATATTTATTTATTTCTTCCTTGTACTTATTAAAAGCTAAACCGTACAGACCGTCTTCACATGTGCTTTCTCGAACCAGAGTCACGAAAACAAACACTCCTCAGATCTCAATCCGAGTTGCTAAAACGCTCAAACCCAGTGCACGAATTTCACCACCACAACACTCGTAGAATCACGGAGATAAACATTTTGTTTGGAGAAGAGTATTAGAAGACTTAATGTAACCACGGAATTAGATTAGTTATCTAAGTCCGTGGTTAGATGCAAAAGTGGGTGTGAAAACAATCCAGTCTCGATAAGTGTTCTTACGTCTTTTGTTTATCAACCCGTGTAACGGTCACATTCCGGTACTAAATTCAATATATATTTATAAATATCTACTTTATGTTTACGCCTATTATCATTGTTGACATTTAATTGTAAATGTATGACGGAAGAAGGCTGTGTTAAATTGTAAAAACTTGTGCCCCATCCCTTGTTCAGTTTTATTGGCAACAAATAAATTTAAATCCTGAATATTGGCAGGTGTGCAATTAACTTCTGATGATGAATAATTATTGTTCAATAAGTTTGAATACGGACTTAGAAATCATATTACTTGGTTTCCCTGACGGCCCCTCTCTGGGGGCCCCTTTGGAAACCGTTTCATCTCGCTCACACCACTTGTGTTTACTGCCTAGTCAGGTGACGTTATTGGCGCTATTTTTAGCAGGTCTTTCTCGAACAATTCAAGTGGTCAAACTGGACATTTGGAATGGACTATGAATATGGGGATAGCGAGGTAACATAAATGGAAGTGCATAGAATACGTACATTCATTAAAAATAATATGGCTCTTCACGGGATGTCCCTTTAAAAGAAAACACTATCACTTATTAAGTCAAGAGAAAAAGCTAAACATAAATTGAAAAGGTGGACATTTACTCTCCACACATTCCAGGTACGCGCCAGTCTGCAGAAGGTCTGTATCATAGTTTTCAGCAAATCTTTAGACAGACTGTTCCATAAGGTCACTGATATAATCGCGTGCTAACTTATTTAAAATCTTATACACTTCTTAAACCATAGTCTTTAGCCTGCCTATATGTAAAAAGACAAGATTGTTTTGTTTTGAAATATCTCTAAATGTAGATGTATAATTATTTGCAATAAAATACATGGCTCTTTTCTGAATCATCTCCATCTTCTTGGTAAGGTTACAAAAGTGCCTAACCAGTGGACAGTAAATTGAAATTGGACAAGATGCAAGATTTAAAAATAATAATTTTGCCCATTTTTAGATTAGTTTCATATTTTTTTTTGCCACACACAACTGTTTGGAGGCTTTCCTGCATAAATATGCAATGTGATTTTCAAACTCGAGGCTATTGTCTAGGTCTACACCCAAGAGTTTAACACAATGTTCACACTTAATCCTTGATTAACAATGTTAAAAGATGTAATAAGCCATTCCCTGTGAACCAGTTGATACCAGCGTAAGCTATCTGATATATTTTTATGAAATACAACATCGACATAGCTCCTTGAATAAATGTAAAGTTGACTTGCCATAATACAAATTCTCGAAGGTTCGGGGAACCTTGATAATATGCCATTCTATTTAGGTCAACAGGTTATACTACGACCTAGGTACATTACGTACCATGTGATTAAACCTTTCTACCTATAACAGTGACGGTCTATATCTATACTACCTGGAGAGAATTACTACAAGGTTCAGTGAAGCAATTGTCATACTGCTTAACCACATTTTAGGGTTAGGTGTTAAAAATACTTACGATTGGTCACGAGTACGAAATATTTGACTACGTCCGTCACAGCTCACAATGAATATGGTAATACCGGTTCAGTACGCAGCGACCGTGTTGTCGGTCTAAGTAAACACAGATGATAAACCTTCTGGGATACCGTGATCTGTTCAATACTGTATAGGAGATAATATTCGCGGGGGATTTATTTTCGCTATATTCACAGTTACCAAAGATAGCACAAAATTAAACACCCAGCGAATATTAGAACCGTGTACCATGCATTTGGATCTCCGTGATAATATTTACAGACACAAAAGAACAAAACAGTTTACCTATTTACTGCCAAATAATGCAGTTAAACAATAATACAATATCGCATTTTTACTGAATTTTCACAAAACTCTTTAAAATGAATCCCATCACTCAAATACCTAAATGTATTACACTTTTACCTGTTAAATATTGCAAATTATTCATTCTAGTTTAACATATCACTTTTGCTGATTTGACTAATCAAAACACTGATAACAAATTACCATTGGAGATTTACAAGTGGCCCATCTGATCAAAGTCTGGTTAGCTTAACGATATGCAGGCCTCGAGAACATCCGTCTGAGACATCATCCCATTCTACTGCCCAGAATATTCATCTGTTACCTAGCATGGGGAAATGACTGTCTTGTGGGAAACGCAACGCTTAATTCCACATTTAAGTTTCATTTTCATGTAAGCCAATACACTATGCAGGTCAGCAGTTCTAATTGTTTGATCGGAGGAAACTAATGTCTAACGAAACTCAGTGTCAGCGTCTCCAAGTCCAACGTTAGGCTAAGCGATTGGCAGAAAGTATAAGAGAACCAGGCGCATAAGTATACTTTACATATGTGGTATTCTTATTCTATCATCAAGATCAGTGGTGACAAAACAACTCTGCATTTCCCCTCTTCCCACATTGTAGAAACAACGCGTAGTGATCTGAGTCGATATGACGGGACTTTTTCTAACTAATTAAATTATGATAGTAATTTGGCATACTTTAATTAAAACAAGAACTTTGGTGCCTACTGAATAAAATTGAGTAACTTATGGAATTAACATTATGAGTTTTTCCATTTTATTAAAATATTTTGCAGAGAGGACTATATTTTATCTCGTAGGTTTGTCTAGACATGCTAGTGGTAAGAGGGTCCAGATCAGGTATTGTTTTTTTTTTAAACCACATCCCCTTCCGCCACCACGTGTAACATGAAAGACAATCAGGTTAAAAGTGTCCATGTTTATAATTACAGTACTTCAAATCTAATGTTCTACACTCTTTCACACCAATTATATGTGGTCGATCATGCAACATTCCATAACATCTCTCATGAAATAGTGATACTTACACTTTGAACATGTTTTGTGCTTGTGATAATTTAGGATTATGAGCGAAAAGCATTTTTTTTCTTTAAAGCATATATTTAAGCGTTGAACTGTTTTTGTGTGGCATTTATGATATATTTTAATGACACAGCTTTGCAAGCAAACATCATAATGCGCGCTTAAAAATCTTGCCTGTAGTGTAGACCTACATGTAGCTGTGTTCTCAAGTATTTTCGCTTTGGTTGAATATATCAATGCCTTTTAACTTCGTGTGCACACGTGGATAACTGATTGGAATACGTTCATTGTTGCCATTCCGTAGTGTTAATAAACTGAACATGGCAACCTCTGAGAATGAAGTTCACATAGCGTAATGATAACTGTGGAATATCAGTATTTGCCATGTTTATATTGTGGTCACCTCTGAGAATGGAGTTTACATGGCGTAATGATAACTGTGGAACATCGGTGTTTGTCATGTTTATACTGTGGTCACCTCTGAGGGTGGAGAGTACATAACTTACAAATTGTAATGATATATGTAACTGTGGAATATCACTGTCTGACATGTTCATATTCACAACTGTCATATCCTTTTTCTGGATTCCATTTGGAAATTATAACAGGTGTCACGCGTGAGTAGGAAACGCCATTAACTTATATTTTTGCTCACATACAAACACGTCGACGTCACGGCGTCAACAAGCCGTGTTCAAAAATAACACGCCCACAAACCGAACGGTTGTTTCAGCGTGTCACTCACTGCATCTGGCTCGTCGATTGGTCGATAGAACGTTTGAGGTCGGTGTCGTCATTGATTTCAGGAGCACTGTACAACATTGTATCTATTTCGGAGACTTGCTGTTTGCGCGCATTGTCAACTTAAGATTACGCATACACGTATATGGAAATGTAAATTTTACATTGCATGTACATGTTTCAAACCATGTGTCATGACTTGATTGTTTCGTTGAATGTGTACTTATCCACAGTTTCGTGAACTATACTGGTATTTATGATTACAAGAGGGCAAAATGAAGAATATTACAAGTGCTGGAAAGCTGTCCATACCGGCCGCTGCAATGAAAAGTAATATAGAACGGTGCAATATTCGATAACTCGTTCACTTAAATAACTTACATACATGTTAAAATACATTTGTAAATTATATAATAACAATGATGTGTATGAAAACGATAACATTTTATTTTATAATACAAGTAAGTGTACAATGTGATATATGTTAACATACATTTCACCAATACAGAGTATTTGAGAAGGATTTACAGATAACCTGTGTACCGATAATACCCACGAATGTCAGCTGCAGTGTTACTCTCGATGGAGCGTATCACCGCCAGTTTGAAATTGTCTTTTGCTAGAGCAGCAAACCTATGTTTAAGCATGATCTTGGCTTTTAAAAAGCAATTTTCAACAGGGTTGAGATCCGGGGAATATGTTGGTAGAAATCCATAATGTTCAGAAATGTTGTCAAAATTCTCTCCGCTTCATTATGGTGTATTGCACAATTGTCAACAATGACTAAATCACATTTTTTCACTTTCATTGTGCCTTTAGGTTTCGTATGACCCCATGACTGTAACACCTGAAATTGACAAGCTTCATGCCAGACAATTAGATATTTTTCTGAATTTGATGGCCTATTTACGAAGTAAGGTAATGAACTCCATATGAACCCACCAGCAAGTTCAACGTCAGATTTGGTGCGTTATGATTTGTACTGATTTCTATACATGGTTTACCCCTTTCAGAATGTCCGTAGGTTGTATTTGCTTCGGTGAGCTTAAATCCCGCTTCGTCCATAAATTTTAATTGTCGGGGTTGTTTGGTCTGACAATAATCCCAAAATGCTTGAGTGTATGCCATATTGTGTGGTGTAAATCGGTCACCATGGGATCTGACTATACGTTTGAATGTCAAATTTAAATGTGATCTTACGTTGCGACCAATTGTACATTCGGGTACGTTTCCGGAAATTGGAGAAACTCAATTTAAGCAAAATTTCTCTATATGTCATGGATGGTTTCTCTATGTTTGTAGCTTTTATGAAGTCAACATCTGGTCTATTTAATTTTGTGTGCCCACCTTTGTTTCTTGGCCGTCGTTTCACTGTCCTTATATTCTCCTTCGTCCCTCATACGAATATAAATTATTTCATATCTATAAATCGTAAGTGAACAAACAACAAAAAGACTATAATTCTTTTATACGCTATAATTAGCTAATCAGGTATCGTTTGTTACAAGTAATTTCATGTATATGGTTATGTCACGAAACTGTGAATTGCACAATGAACAACGACTACATATTGAATCATCCTCTTCTCTCGTTCCTGA
>NW_018405573.1:0-196 GCF_002113885.1 Mizuhopecten yessoensis
TAGCTGGGATCCCACTCACCGCTTCTCTTTCGTGTTTGTTAGCTGAGATCCCACTCACCACTATTTTCTCTCGTGTCTGTTAGCTGGGACCCTACTCACCGCTTCTCTCTCATGTCTGTTAGCTGGGATCCCACTCATCGCTTCTCTCTCTTCTGTTAGCTGGGACCCCACTCACCGCTTCTCTTTCGTGTCTGTT
>NW_018405573.1:3934-4148 GCF_002113885.1 Mizuhopecten yessoensis
CTGTTAGCTGGGACCCCACTCACCGANCCTCGTGTCTGTTAGCTGGGACCCCTAGCCGCTTCTCTTTCGTGTCTGTTAGCTGGGACCCCACTCACCGCTTCTCTTTCGTGTCTTTTAGCTGGGATCCCACTCACCACTTCTCTTTCGTGTCTGTTAGCTGGAACATCGATCGCCGCTTCTCTTTCGTGTCTGTTAGCTGGGACTCCACTCACAG
>NW_018405574.1:0-196 GCF_002113885.1 Mizuhopecten yessoensis
TTACATGCAGAATGGCAATCGGTGAATGGGTAATAGAGAATAGGTACATTTTGTGCTTTTGAAATGAAGAATAATTTGGGAAAACACGCATGGAGAAAAGAGATATATTGTACTCCTTTTATTTTTGTTCTTTTTTGTATTCATATTAAATTATTATTAATATATGTAGTGACTTTATTTACTGTCAGTGAATATA
>NW_018405574.1:4984-8016 GCF_002113885.1 Mizuhopecten yessoensis
AGCATAAGCTTACCTGGCACGAATGCCAGGTGAGCTAATAAAATGCCACATATCTATTTAAAATGGGGTCGAAAATATCATATTAGGGTGTGGCATGAAACATCACAAATTGTTATCGAAGCGTGCGACCGTTTGTGGATGGAAAAACCATTTCCCGTGGCTGACATCTCGGTCAAGACTGTTGGTCAATCGGATGGCCAAACCTTGTTGAACTTGAAATGTTCGTCGTGCTCCAAACACTAGAAGGACAACGTTTTCACAAAGGGCTGCTGGAATATTAAAAAAAATGTCCTTAACCGACACGAATAATCAGACTATCACTTGTCCGCTATTGAAAGTATTACTAAAGAAACTTCAATTGAAAAAAGAAACACACTTCATGAAACGGTCCCAACATTAATGGAAGACATCGACGATGATGAAGTTACTGAGTAAAACAGATGACTGTGCCAATTCTGTATTTAGGACAATTTACTACGCAGCGAAAGAGATGAGACCAAGTGACAAATAGTGATTGTTTTAAAAGCGCCATGATTCAATTCTTGCTCATATAAGCGTTTGTAACAGGAGTACTATGCAAGCGTCTCAGTGACTCACTTGTAAGCGTATTGTAATCTGCTAAATTGGTCCCGGAGACTGACGCAATGTTCCGGATTTTGCTTGCGTGAATTAAGCAAGTTCATTTTTTTTTCTTTGGCGTAATTTGTGAATTATCGTGCGTGAATATGCATTCACGCAAGCTATCTGGAGCACTGAGTACCCCTGGCCTTTTGATTATTGAGAAGTGGTTTGAAGATTTTAAGACATTTGACCCCTGTGACCTTGAAAGTGGGTCAAGGTCATTCATCTGAACAAACTTGGTAGCTCTTCATCCCAGCATGCTACAGGCCCAATATCAGTACTCTGTGCCTTTTGGTCATTGAGTAGAAGTCGTTTGAAGAGTTTCAGACATTTTACCCCTGTGGCCTTAAAAGTAGGTCAAGTTCATTCATCCCAGCATGCTTCAGGCCCAATATCAGTACTCTGTGCCTTTTGGTCATTGAGTAGAAGTCGTTTGAAGATTTTTAGACATTTTACCCCTGTGGCCTTAAAAGTAGGTCAAGTTCATTCATCCCAGCATGCTTCAGGCCCAATATCAGTCCCCTGTGCCTTTTGGTCATTGAGTAGAAGTCGTTTGAAGAGTTTCAGACATTTTACCCCTGTGGCCTTAAAAGTAGGTCAAGTTCATTCATCCCAGCATGCTTCAGGCCCAATATCAGTACTCTGTGCCTTTTGGTCATTGAGTAGAAGTCGTTTGAAGAGTTTCAGACATTTTACCCCTGTGACCTTAAAAGTAGGTCAAGTTCATTCATCCCAGCATGCTACAGGTCCAATATCAGTACCCCTGGCCTATTAGTTATTGAGTAGAAGTCGTTTGAAGAGTTTCAGACATTTTACCCCTGTGGCCTTAAAAGTAGGTCAAGTTCATTCATCCCAGCATGCTACAGGTCCAATATCAGTACCCCTTCGGGCCAAGTGAGCTAATAACTTAATTTAATATATGGACAATCTGAAGAAAAAACATTCCATAAGATTTATATTTACTAAATACCTGGTATATTGGGTTTTCAACTAGGGATGTCCTTCCTATTTCCGTTTAGCAATATACATGTGTGAAGGTCATTCATTTGAACAAACTTGTTAGCCCTTCATCCCAGCATGCTACAGGCCCAATATCAGTACCCCTTCGGGCCAAGTGAGCTAATAACTTAATTTAAGATATGGACAATCTGAAGAAAAAACATTCCATAAGATTTATATTTACTAAATACCTGGTATATTGGGTTTTCAACTAGGGATGTACTTCCTATTTCCGTTTAGCAATATACTCCTATGACCTTAAGACATTTGACCCATGTCACCTTGAAAGTGGGTCAAGGTCATTCATTTGAACAAACTTGGTAGCTCTTTGTCTCAGCATGCTACAGGCCCAGAAGAAGTTGTTTAAAGTAAAATATTCACGGACGGACGCCGCACCACAGCATAAGCTCACTTGGCCCTTCGAGCCAGGTGAGCTAATAACTTAATTTAAGATATGGACAATCTGAAGAAAAGACATTCCATAAGATTTATATTTACTAAATACCTGATACGTACAAAACACACTTCTATAGTCTTGCAGGCATGGAGAAGATACTAGTCCGAAAAATCAAATGAGATGACAATACACTGCTCCTTTACTGGTGTTAATGCAACAAAAATAATTCAAAGTGGTGGTGTTAATTCAATCATCCATTTAATAAAAACTACCGACACAAAATAAGAAAACAAGATGAAACCTTATCGACACCTGATGACACAGTAATATGAATTCTAGGCTTAATGAGAACTCCTATCTCTCACAGTATAAATGTATAATGATTTTCTGTTATCTGTAAACCCTTTCACCACTGTAGACCATAATGGACTCCAGATCCAGATCGATGCATGGGAAAGTCTACTAAAGTTACATATGGTTGAAAGGGTTAAACTGAAACATGATGAATTAATCATTAAATAGCAGATCTGTTGTAGTTTCCAAATTATTCATAATTCTAACAGAATTTTCCAAATTTTCGTTGGTCATTAAATTCTGTAGTTGTTCACTTTTAACATGATAGAAGCAGAGAAACAAAGAGTATATAAATTGCATGTTATTCGTAAACGCTACCATACAAATAGACAAATATATGTCTAAATAACTTGATGTGAAATGAATGTATAAATGTCATATGAATTGGTCTGCTTGCGTCCTTTCCACATCTGTTCCCTCGTGTCTGTCACTCCTTCTATTCCCGCATGTCTGTCATTCCCACTATCACACTCCTGACATCCATCTCCGCCTTTTCTCAACAAACATTTGACCCACACAGAACTGTCAAAGTGATCCTCACACACGATCCAGTGCTTCCAGTAAGATGATGCTATTCCCTCGGACCACCTTTATGATAAAGAAAAGATTCATTGGTATAAATAGAATATAGTTGGCATTATACAAAAAAACAACACGTAAA
>NW_018405574.1:8411-24788 GCF_002113885.1 Mizuhopecten yessoensis
GAGCCTTACAGGTAAGTGGGGTCTACTGACTGGTGAGCATTACAGGTAAGTGGGAGGAAGCTAGTTGTCCTACCGAATGGTGAGCCTTACAGGTAAGTGGGGTCTACTGACTGGTAAGCCTTACAGGTAAGTGGGGTCTACTGACTGGTGAGCCTTACAGGTAAGTGGGGTCTACTAACTGGTGAGCCTTACAGGTAAGTGGGGTCTACTGACTGGTGAGCGTTACAGGTAAGTGGGGTCTACTGACTGGTGAGTCTTACAGGAAAGTGGGGTCTACTGACTGGTGAGCCTTACAGGTAAGTGGGGTCTACTGACTGGTGAGCCTTACAGGTAAGTGGGGTCAATCTATTGTTTGCCAGATAGCAATGTTTGAAAAACAAGAGGCCCAGAGGTTCTGTATAGCTCACCTGTTTCTTTTGTTACATGAAACTGACATTTAGGTATCTTCAGACCAAATTTGGTAAGGCCTAACAAAAAAATATGTTACCGGCCAGCTGACCCTAATTTTACCGTGCGACCCTAACAATTTTTACGGCAAAAATTCCGGCATGTCAGGCTTTTTGTTACCTATTTTCCGTTTTAGACGCTTGTAATTTCAAGCGCTCTTTCGACACAGACTGTGTTTTAAGATGGCTTCCCTACACGCAACAGTGCTTGCATTAAAAATGTGATCATGTTGGCGACAAACGTTTGATGGCGGCGGTCCCTGCAACTTATTTAATGGCAGAAGTTCAAACACAAAAGCAAATCACCTCACTATTCTGTACACAGCCTGAATAAACTTTTGTAGTCGGGAGCAGCCTTTCAGTGGCAGACGTTATTAACTTTGGAGTTACCAATCTCGGTGACAATTCAGGATTGCTGACATCGCAAGGTGTGTTTGCTTGAATTTATTTTAATTTTGGGAAAGTTTTGAAAGCCTTGTTTAGAACAACATCTTCTAGGGTTTTAACTTATACATACCGTGAGTGTGGCTCACGAGACTTCTGCCAGATCTAAACTACTGGGTATCAAGGCAGCTGTGACAGCTAAAGTATTTGATTATTTTAATATCAGGAAAAACATTTATTTACCTGCTAAAGGGATCTACATGTAGCTATATAATTCAAAATGTTTAGGATGAAATATTAAAAGGAACACATATTTCATTGTGTTATTATAAATAGATGAAGTCAAAAGTAAATTCTTGTTTTTAATGTTATGTTCTTTTTTGCAGTAAAGCAGCTGATGAGGCAACCTCAAAGGCCATCAATGCCAAAAGAACTTTTCGTTGTAATAAATAATTACTGTTATTAAATGATATTGTATTGTTCTGTATTTAACAAGTATCACTGGCAAATCTGTCTTTGCCACCTCGTTTTAATGTCTTCTACAATGTAGTTTCATTGGTGATGTCTGCAGTATCTTTTTTTTGGTGTTCAATTTCAGGTATAATAAAAAATTTAAAAAATTTATATATCCCTAATTTTTTCCAGCATGTAACAGGAAACAAACGTATTTTTTTGTTAGGCCTAACTAGAATACACAAGACATTTTTACATCTCTTAAACGCTTGAAGATATTGTTGTTTGAAATTTGAAATTGAGATTTTAAAGCTTTTAACCCACGTTGACCTTTGACTCCGGCTTGCACTAAAAGTTGACCTTTGTCTCTGGCTAGCACTTAAAGTTGACATTTGACCTTATTACTGTAATAAAGAAAAAGATTTGCACTGTTTTGAATTTTTTATCATATTTGACCCCTGTGACCTTGAAAGTAGGTCAAGGTCATTTTAATGAGGAAACTTTATAGCACTCTATCCTGGGTAACTACTGGCCAAATATTATGACCCTGGGCCTTATGGAACTTGAGAAGAAGATTGTTAAAGCTTTTAACTCATGTTGACATTTGACCTCCAACTAGCACTTAAAGTTGACGTATGACCTCATTACTGTTATTAAGAAAAAGATTTGCACTGCTGGTCTACCAAATAGTTCTTAGGATATTGTCTTCGGGCGAGGTGAGCTAGCAAGTGATACTCACCAAATTGATAGATCAAGAATTGAATTACATAGATTATATAGCAGGAAAAACGGTGCATCAAGAAAACATGAAATAAAACCAATTTATCATATGGGTCCTAAAACTGAAATGGCCTTTATGATCAATGATTTCACATCAGAAGCCCCCCCCCCCTATTTTATTTGGGCAAAACCATTAAACTTTCTATTACTTTGACATCCACGCTACAAAAACCACTAAAAGTTGTATGAAATAAGAAATTAAAATGGAATTTGAAGTTTCATCTTTTATATACTTTAGTGTGTGTAGTAAATATTTACTTTGTACTAAAACTACTAAAAATATTACTGTCACCTGTATGTATCTGGACATAATCTGCCACTTTGCATGAAGTGAATAGAAATTTCCATTCTGATAGTTCAATACCAAAAAATAAAACAGTGGATATCTGTCACAGTGTGAAAGAGTTTTGTGCAATCTTTTTATAGTCCTATTGTAGATCCTGCAATGACCAGTGGAGCCAACTTAATACAAAATGTCACAGCTGCTCAGTACCTCTGCCAATCGATGTAATACATTTTTTGTGTATTAGGGCAACTTAAATGGTCTACTTAAAGCAGCAGTGATTTTCGAATGGCAAATCCCTAGAATACCCTTGATGACATATTCAATAATCACAAAATAAATTTGAAAGGCAAAATAGAAAATATCTTATATGCGTATATCAAATATCAGTGGCTATGCCATCATAAAACAACATTAGGAACTGAGAAATCCTGAAATTATCTTACCACCATGCCAATAGAATTCTTTTCTCCTGATTTGCAGTCTTCAATACTTTCATCCACCACCAAGTTCATAAAAGGGTCAAATCCTCGTAGAATTCCAGTGATTTGCCTTCCCCCATTGAGTTTCACTGTAGAAGAAAGGAAATTTTTCAAAAATGTATCTACAAATATCAGTAGATTTAATTCTGTATTCCTGTTGCAATTCTACATTTAATGTAACTAGATCTGTTATTGTTGTAACCCTGGTAAATACTAGCTGCAATATACCGCTCGGCTAGAGAGAACTTCTCTTTAGCTCGAACGGTTGAGCGTAAGACTAGTAAGCCAGAGGTCCCGGGTTCGATCCCATGCAGAGGTAGTGATTTATATTTAATTAATCATGCGCTCTGTTACCTTGGCGCCCACGTAGGGACCCGGGTGAATTGACAAAATACTCAGCGCTAGCTATACTTGCGAAGGAATGGCTATGACCGTGACCCCTGGAAGCTTGAGGACGAGTTCTTCCCTGGAGGGGGAGTATGTAACCCTGGTAAATACTAGCTGCAATATACCGCTTGGCTAGAGAGAACTTCTCTTTAGCTCGATCGGTTGAGCATAAGACTAGTAAGCCAGAGGTCCCGGGTTCGATCCCATGCAGAGGCAGTGATTTATATTTAATTAATCATGCGCTCTGTTACAAAAAACATGTCCCCAAATCCAATATGCAAATTTGCTTCATAGTTATATGACCTTTGACCTAGAGTTGAAGGTTAAAATGACAAATTTACATATTTTTAATTTGCACATCATCAACCAAGTTCTTGGTCATTATATCTGCTTTAAGGAATAAGGAAAGGAAAAGTAAGTATCACATGTAATTACAGTTTGTGCTTGTTTTGCTACAAAAATAGGATTAGTGCAAACAACTTTAGCTACATCAACAAAGGTTAACTACAAGATGTAAGTCTTACTAATGCGAAAGAGTGCATGTGTTAGCAAGCTAAGAATGACACAGTTGTTTTATTGAAGGACCAATGTGCCTCTACACTGCCGTTTTTCCTATACAGAGTAACCTCCCCTTACTTCTGCTTGGATATAAATGTAGCACACTTGGGCTCGTACACTTCCATTGTCCAGGTATACGTAGCTCAATCGGTTTCAGTGATATTACAGTATAACAATCTGAAGTCCAGGGTTTCAATACCGGTTTGGCCAGCAGAATATTTTACACTCAGAACACGTTTGTTGATTATATTTTGTTTATTTTATCTGCATTGTAGTTTCATAAAAAAGTCCCGCAAGGTATGGTTTTATTTTCAAAAATTAATTATAAAACTATCGTCATGCCGGAAAAATCAGTTTTGATGTATCTATGGCAGTCGTACAGAGATCCAAGAATCTTGTGATATTTTATTTCAGACTGATTTTGTTTTAACATCTCTATACTTTACAGAGACAGATAGCTAATCGGAGAGCTGTAACACAAATCTGAACACTACTTACATGTTAGCTTCTTTTCCATGTACCTGCAACATAAATTTGGTTTATATTAAAACCATCTCCATGAAAAAAAAATTTCATTAAATTTATTTTAAACAACAATTATTAAAATTGCTAAAAATAATAATGCTTGACAGCTACTTCAATCACAATTATCCTTCACACGGTATTGTTAAGTTAGGTATATTATGGTTGACCATTGTCTCAAGTAAGGTATGTTATGGTTGACCATTGTCTCAGGTAAGGTATGTTATGGTTGACCATTGTCTCAGGTAAGGTATGTTATGGTTGACCATTGTCTCAGGTAAGGTATGTTATGGTTGACCAATGTCTCAGGTAAGGTATGTTATGGTTGACCAATGTCTCAGGTAAGGTATGTTATGGTTAGCAGTGTAACAATTCACTGGAGCACAATTGAATCGTATCACATCTTCAATGCTGAGTTGTAATAATTTCGGTTAATCATACATGTATACACATCAGTAAATATACACATTCTAAAACCTTATAATAATTGAGGGTCCCTCAATTTTCACATGGTTTTAGATTGTGTTCAAATAGTATTGCTATTATTAACTGATGTGTATGCATGTATTATTAACCGAAATTAATAAAATTTACATCATATAGCGGAACTACACTGGGTCGATCGTCTGCAACCAGATAACTTGATTGGTAGAGTGTACGTCTGGAGTTCAGAATGTTCGAAACCCAGTCTGGTTGTGCATTTTTCCTCTCCTATTACACATATATATTACTCGAAATCCCAAAACCGAACTCCTCTGGGGCAAACAGGATTTTGGGGCAAAACTACCGGACACCATGACTAACCCTGGATTCAACAGGTTGGGCACAACGATGCATATGGGTAATAATCCTGCATTTGGGTAACTGTTACCCATTTGAGTAACAATTTTATAACTGAAATGAAAGTCAAAGAAAAACACACAAAGTTCTTTTTATACTTTCAACAAAATCCAATAAATAACACAATTTAGTACATTTGTGCACAAAGATTTATTAATTCTGATGTGTAACTTTTTGTGAAAAGGACAAAACACTTCACTGGCTTTGTTCTCCACTGACTTCAGTGTGTAGGCAATGGGACCATCCAGTGCAAATGTGACAGGTAAGCATGATATTTTTCTGTGTGCTATTTATAGCTACTCTACAACACACTATTTGTCATTTCAACAAATTCAGACAACTGAACTAACATGTTTTTGTGCACAATTGCACTCATTTTTATTGGATTATGTTAAAAGAATGACACCCTTTTTTGTTCATAACGTGTAAGCAAACTTTGTGTTTTTCTCTCACTTTATTACCCATTTCAGTAATAAAACTGTTACTCAAAAGGGTAACTGTTATACCCAAAGGTAGGATTATTACCCCATATGCGCCCAACCTGTTCCACAGCTGCTCCGGTTCTGGAATATATGCGATATATTATCGTTCCCACTAGATATCGCACCCCCTTATACTAATAAATCCTTTTTGATTTATTAGTATAAGGGGGTGCGATATCTAGTGGGTTTGGGCAATAATATCTCACATATATTCCAGAACCCGAGTACCTACTGGTGACCTGTTCAAGTACTTGCCACGGTAGTGTGAAAAGTATGCTTGGCAAAGAGACCCTCAAGTATGTGTTGTAAATGGTGCTGTTAGGGGCAAGTACTTAGAAAAAGAGGAAGGAGTGTTGCGGAAATGAAGGCACTGGGTTTTATATTCAGGTCTACAGTTCTGCTTTTTTTAATGTGAATATAAGGATGAGTGACCTGATAATGTAAGACGAATGGTCGTTTCAAAGATTTATAGAAATGTAAACCTTGCAGATTTCAATTTCTGATTCTTCCTTTCCCAATCAATTTTCATCTCATGATCACGAGTGGGTGTCTGACAAATTTTCCCGTCTGGACAGTGTAACAGACATGTTAGGGAGTCTGGGTTGGCAAACATTAACCAGATCCAAAAGCAGACTGTGTTTATTTTACAAAATAGTCTACCAGACAGTAGCAATCCAAATGCCACCATATGTAGTCCACCCAACGAGACTATCAAGAAATGCCCACCCCCAATCTTTTCAGCAAATCCCTACCAATAAGGACTTTTACAAATACTCGTTCTTCCCCCTAACCATAGTCCAATGGAACGCCCTCCCGTTAGAAGCTTGCAGCATTCCATCACTTGACACCTTCAAGAAGGCAATCAGTGATACTCCCTTTGTTAGGCCATAGGCTATGTCAGCGTGTTTTTAACTTCAACCTCCCCCGTCCCCTTCACCCCTTTCATCCTAGTTCACCTACCCGAATTCACTATTTCTGGCTCTGTATGGGAAGAGTTCCTAAAGGTGGCCAGAGTTGATATGACCAACACCGAATCAGAACTCTTCCCAAATACAGCTCAGTTGGAGTGTATGCTACTATATATTAGGTAAACAATCTTCAAACTATTAATATCAACACCCCCCACCCCCCTCCTTCACACCCCGACCCAAAGTCCATAATAGATCCGCTATTTTGTACAACAGGAGCTATCAACATCCGTAGAGGTTCCATAAAATATGCCCTTGCATGGGCAGTAGCAGGTCTAAACTGATACAAATACTCTCTCATCACACTTTTCTTTCTTTCCTCTCTCTGTCCCTTATGCATGCACCAGTCCGCACTTTATCATTTCTATTTCGGTCACCACACAATACCTTTAAACATGCACAGACACGCACGCTGCACATAATACTCGAAAGAGAGTGTTGCAGAATAGATAGATAGATAGAACTAATTGACGATGTACGTAATCGAAACGTCGGCAACCGGCAAAAAAATATTAACTTTGGGCGCATATATTTACATTAATACGAATTATAAAACCAATACATGATTTTAAAATGGACAAAAGTATAGATACAAGTAAACTTACTTTTTTAGCTCTGGAGGATGGGCCTTACTCATGTTGATTTTTACGGATTGAGATCGTAGTTTAATGTATCAAAACAAAGACGATTTTAAAGCTGATGTCGTCAACGTCACGCTAACGCTTGAGTCTATAACGCATAAAAGGGATGCCTCATTCAATTATCCGGCTCATCAGAAAATCGGTAGTAATATGTCTTCTCAGGGATCATATAGAAACAAATAAAATAAAGATTTATATGAACAATAGAACATTATATCTACGGATTTCTAAATGTAAATCAAACAATAAAATGCACTAGAATTTTGAGGACTACAATAGGAAAAGTTTTGATGAACATGTAACACCTTGCCGAGAGTCGCAGAGACACAAGCCTATTAATGATGTTCATAATTGCTTGGTCTACGTGTTCTAGCGTTTGCCCATGGAGGATGTAATTATGGATAATATTTATATATTATAAATCAGAAAAATGATCCTTACGGACGAAGAAATATTATAAGAAGAAAATTTCTCAACAACGAGTCTTAAGTACTTTCATCTCTTCTTGGAGATTCTTCAGACTGTTTATTTGCATTCGGCAAACCTCGGCCGATTCCGGTACCTTTCATCTAGATGACCGTATCGGCCGAGAAGTTCCGAGTGATACAGCCGAGGTTAGATGGAGATCAGCCGAGGTGTGCCGAATGTGTTTATTTGAAGTATATGTTGTGACGTAATAAACTATATATATATGCTTCGTCTCGGCTTTCTACTTCTAAATGATAACACGGAATTAGATTAGATTATCTAAGTCCGTGATGGTAATGACCAATTTCAACAAGTTGAAGATAATGTCATGAGGGCCTGAGAAAGAGATTTAGTCGATTCCGAGAAAACCAAAATGATATATATACATGTAGAGGGTACAGTGACAGGAGAGCAGATTTAAAAGATTCAGTAGTAGAACAGGAGGATATGATATCTGGTGGGATCTTATTCCACTCAGATATTGATCGTGGAAAAAAGGATTGTTTTCTGACCTGGGTTCTGCAGTGTGGTATTTGGAAGGATTGGTGGTGGGCATGTCTTGATTGCCTGGTTGCTGGTATAAGTTTAGTGTGTTTACTAATAGAGCTGTATCTGATTGTTCACAATTTTGAACATCATACATAGGCTTGTGTCTCTGCGACTGTCGGCAAGGGATCGCCATTTAAGATGGTTTAACATACTGGAGACACTGGATGTTCTATGGGTGTAGACGTTTTCGTTTAGTACGTAACGAGCAGCCCTGCGTTGTACCATTTCAATCTTATTGATGTTATCCTTGGTGTATGGGTCCCAAACAGGACAGGCATACTCTAGGGATGGACGGACTAATTATTTGTATGCCTGTGCCTTAACTGATATTGAATCTATTTCTAAGTTTCGACGGAGGAAGACAAGTGTGGAATTTGCTTTGTTAGTAATATTATGTATGTGGGAGTCCCATTTCAAGTTAGATTGGATTGTAACACCCAGGTATTTTGCTTGGTCTGCGTGTTCTAGCGTTTGCCCATGGAGGATGTAATTATGGATAATGGGGTTTCCCCCCTTGTTCACAGACAACACATTACACTTGCTTGGGTGAATGGCCATCTTTCATGTCTTTTCCTAGAGCGCCAGTTTGTCCACGTCTTGCGGTAGAGTTTCAGCACTGTTAGACTTGACAACTAGATTAGCGATAGTGTCGTATGCAAACAAGCGGATGGTCGCGTTTAGGCCCAGAGGGATGTCGTTAATGAAATTATTATTATTATTATCGGAAGCAAGAGTTTTTCTTTTCCATTAATTTTTCATCAATAATCTCCTCTAAAATAGTATATTACATATAGTAATGTAACAGGAAATAATGTAGTGAGCTTCCAGTGGGAATCGAACCCGCGATCACCGACTTCCTCCTATCAGAGACGACGTATATATTACAATATATACGTCTCTGCTCCGATAGACAATGGTCTAGATTTAAGTTTCTTCAGTATACATAAATTAGAAACGGAATTTTAAACGGCGGTATTTGATGCGTAAATACACTTATAGCATTGTATATTACCACTGTCAGCACGGACTTAGATAACAATCTAATCTAATCTAATTCCGTGCTGTCAGGTACGTACATGTAGGCTACAATTTTTTTTTATCAATCTAATCAAAATTAGATCTTCGCATCGCTCCCGTTTCCTGAAATGTTTCGATGCGAAGGTCTAATTTTAATTAGATTGTTTTTTTGTATTACCTATTATGAACTTTATGTACTCTCTTGAACTAGTTTGATAAGTGACATCTACGGAAGAATTGTGAGTACTACCGAATTAAAGGACTCCGTAACATTCTCACAAATGATACGTTTTGGAGATTTGGATTGCCTTAATACCTTGAAGTTTTTTAAGCATCCGATCGGGACTGAAAAATAGAACCCCTGCCGTCTTGGTGACAAGCGCGAGTGCGCAATCCACTGCGCCACTCCACCACCTAACGTTAGTGAGGGCAACTTAATCACATTAGCAAGGGTTTCAGTTCATAACTCGTTACATGTCGACGTGCAATTAGATCAGCTAGATAATGGCTCTCATTTGACTGCTATTGAAATTCGATGCAATTTCATCAGATCTTACTTAAGTTATGGCCATATCCAGGGGTTGTGTTCACTTTCGCTGTAGAGAGCGAAAGCGAAAGTGAGCGTAACCCGGCCTGGATATCGACTTATGACAGAAATAAAGAATTCCCATACCCGGCTTACTGGGGGGGGGGGGGGGGGGGGGGAACATAAAATGGAGAAAGAAAAATGCCAAGATATTTTTTCCGCTAAGCATTATGTGATTTGTAAAAAATGAGGAACAATCTCCCACCTAATGTAGTGCACGCAATGCCAGTGAAACAATTTGAGTATGACAGATGAACACCGGAAAAATCCAATGCAAAGATATATTGTTTTAAAGGAATAATATAGCAATGAAATGTAAAATTACAATTTTAATAACGCATATTTATAGTACGTGCCGACTGTCAAAGGATTGTAAATTCTGTACATATTTCTTCTTCTTCTTGATACAAGTCATACGCAGCTTGATTGTACTATATGACGCCTCAAATTAAAACAGGGTAAAAGAGAATAGTTAATCTAAAAGTTAAAACTATGTACACTGGTGAAAGCTGTTAACTAGAGTTGGTATGACTGGGGCCAGGGGATGGTACTCGACCAGGCTTTGAAGTCTTCTAAAGCTGCTGCCTCCACAACTTGTTCTGGTAGTTTGTTCCATTCCCTGGTGGATCTTGGGACATTTCATGTACATTGTCAGAATAATCATTTTTGTCGCAAAAATAGCTCTCAATAGCTAATGTTCCATGTTGATATGTATGCGACTCTAAATAAAGCTTCTTGTATCTTGTTGTATCTTGTAACGTTTCCTATAAAAAAACAGTTCACAATTTTTACAAACTGCAAAAAAAACTCCATTTGCTACTTGTACCGCAGAATAAAACACGTAAGCCTGATATACATAATATAAAACTTTTGTCTTATAACATAAATTATGTATAGTGTCCAAGCTAATCAGAGACGTATATACTACATATGGCTTTATATGTCTCTGAGCTGATGTAGTTAACGTCGGAGGTTTCGGAAAGTTCCTTATCCGTATCCAACTTTAAATTTAATGCCCTATTACATTCTCGGTCTTCAAAGCACTTTAGTGCACCGGTTTGTTGACGTCACTACTTTTCGTGCACTAATCTTCAGCGCCATTTCTCATTTTTACAAAGAGTTCTGTCAAACTGAAATGCAACGCCTTTAAACAAACGTAAGTTGCGATCCCGACAATGTTTCGATTGCACAATTATGGGGCAGTATTACTATGGATTGGTTGACAAGTGAACGATGCACGGCTCCTACAGGTGGAGATCCATCTACACAACAACAACAACAATACGTTCTGTTTATAAATAACATTAGAGAATGTATAAGGATCTGTTATGTACAAAACCCCATATAAATTAAATTATCTCTCACACGGTTCAGAATTTTGAGTTTCCACTTGGTTTATATCAGTGAGGAAACTTCGTGGGCTGATCAATTTTCCTTAAAAGAAGAACGAAGGCAATTAACATGCCCATAGGATCCGGGTCGTTTCGCCCTAAATAGGTTGTTCCGCCCTAATATAAGTATATATTTTTAAGTGGTAAGTATCTATCGAAATGTTTAAAATGATTATAAAAGCATTCCATGTTATGTATCACAAACAATTGCGTTGTCAAGGGAATTTCATGCACGGCCCCTTCCGCGTATCTGGTTCAGGTACTAGCCTCGTCTGTCAATACACCTATACTTTAATTATAGGTGTATTGACAGACGCGGCTGGTACCTTATCTGAACCTAGGCTGACCTCGGGAATATTAGCCACGTGTAGATTGAGTGGTCCAGACATGCCTTACTGAAACTAAAAATTCTGACTATTGATAGTTTGCGTTATTTCTTTAAAAAACTTGATCAATCTACATGTAGATGTTTATATGTTATATAATTTAGTGGATGCATGCATGAAAGAGTGACATATTATTCTTGATATATTGTTATTTATTCTCCGAAACTGCATTTGTTTAGCTCTGTGCATGCCTACAGTTTGGTCCAAGCAAGTTCGTTTATCATGGAATATTTCTGCACCACCTGAACTGTGGTAACAGTGATACGCTAATGAGACCCAGGTGTAGCTACATTGTATGTGCAGATCTGGTCGACTACATACAAATCTAACAAGTTCTAGGAATGTCCTCCTGGTCAACTGGCAGATGACATCTATGGCTGAACTGTATCTCAGCTGCTGAAGTCACAGTTGCTGTGTAGGAGTTCAACTCCACTCAACTATTACCGGGCCTCCATACCACAGTATGTCACATCATCCTCCCGGCCTCCGTAATAGAGTACTATGTCTCCATAACTAGGGAAAATATCGACACGTTCCCTCTCTGGATAATCATATCCATATGTATAAGTCAGTTCATAAAACTGCTGTCTCAGTGCATCGTAGGTGGAAAACATGGACAATAACACCGTCGGCCATTACAGGTTTCCATACTTTTGTCCTCTGACAAAACTGACAGGTTTCTCACTGGGAAATAAGCTACAAAATATAAATAACACTAGTAACTTCATAATTCTACACTATCATGTTAAATATCTATAATATACGCTTTAAACATATTACTTATACAACATTCTGCAACATGCGTAAACACACAACGTCGCTCACTCATATATGCTCAATCGTATATATTAATGACCACAATAACATTGATATATTATTACATTTGTATAATGTCATTGTGACTTTGTTTCTTATAAATAAATAAGCCCCAATGATCCTAATTCAATATCTAAACAACTACCACACAAACCCGTTCGCTCTCACTGCGCTCCGTACAATTTCCCACCTGTTTACTATTTGAGAAATACCGTTTATTACACGGTCAAACATACACAGAATCAACAATCTAACTCACGAGATGCACACAGATCTATCAATGATTAAAATATAACTAACCGTGAGCTGTATTTCACACTAACTCCCGAATTCTTCACAATAACAGAAGCAGTAATGAAAACAATGGTCACGCCATTACACCTGTCTTTCACTCCTGTCCAAACAACTCTGCGCGTGCCCAGGTAAATATAAAGTTGGCGCGCTTTTCATTACCCGCGAAATACAAATACCAATAACCTACCTTTCCTATTTAATACTCACTCATACTTACCGCATGGAATATAAAGTAACCTCAAATGTCGATATGTGACACACGTCCCCATTAAGAAAAATGCATTTTGGAACAAATTGTATTTTTACAATACACGTATTAAAACATTTTGCTCCCCACAATATATATCCTGGACTATGTACAAATTGTCCTGCATGTATGCATATCTACAGTCTGCTGAGGTAATCTGCGCCCACATTGTCCTTGCCTCTGATGGCACGAATCGTAAAACAATATGGCTGTATCTGCAATGCCCATCGCATTAGTCTAGCGTTGGTGCCGTTCATCTTGTTGAGATAGATCAACGGCTGATGATCGGTTTCTAGGATAAACTGCCTTCCATAAATGTACTTCTGGAATTTAGTGATTCCCCATACAACAGTTAAACATTCCTTCTCGACCACAGCATAGGATTTCTCAGCATCTTTCAACTTTCGGCTAGCATAGGCAACGGGAAATAGACTGTCAACAGCTTCCTGTAGAAGGACGGCCCCAAGACCGTAGTCTGACGCATCAGTCTGTAGTACAAACTCCTTCTCAATATCAGGTAGTGTCAGTATTGTTCTGGATGATAACATTTTCTTTAAAGTTTGGAAAGCTCTTTCTTGAGGTTCCAAACACTTAACTCGATGAGGTTGTCCTTTTCTAGTGAGATCAGTTAATGATATCGAAGCAAAGTCCGGTATGAACTTCCTGTAGAAGCCTGCCATTCCCATAAATGATCGCACTTGCTTCTTTGTCTCTGGTGTCTTAACATCAAGAATAGCTTTAATCTTGTTAAGATTGGGTGCAAGACGCTGGTCACTGATGATATGACCAAGGCATTCCAGACTTCCATATCCTATGGCACACTTTGTAGGTCTGGCTGTAAGACCTGCACTTCAAAGCCTCTGGAATAGCGTCTTCAAGATGAACAAATGTTCTTCCCACGTCCTGGTGTACACAAGAATATCATCTATAAAGCTCTCGATCCCAGTGATGTCTTTCAGAAGTTTCCTCTCATGCGACAAAATGTTGCTGGCGCATTCACGAGTCCAAAAGGCATCACAGAAAATTTGAACAATCCTATAGGGGTCGAAAAAGCTGTCTTTTGTTGAGCTGTCTTCGCCATAGGTACTTGCCAATAGCCTTTACTTAGATCTAATCGAGAGAAGTATCGATGTCCTGATAGGCGTGCAAATGTCTCATCCGCATTTGGCATTGGCTCTGCATCGAAGATGGTAACTCGATTCAGCTGGCGATAGTCAATACAAAACCTATTACTGCCATCTTTCTTTTTGACTATTACAACTGGAGCAGAGTAAGGTGACTCGGCCGGCGTTATCACACCCATTTTCAACATCTTCCCAACTTCATCTTGGATTGTCGCCTTCATACTGTAGGGTATACTATGACTCTTAGCCCTGACTGGTTCATCTGTCAAAGTAGTTATGTCGTGTTCTCCCAGGTTGGTTTTCCCCGGAACATCTGTAAGGACGTCTTCAAATCCTTCTAACATTTCCTTGACATCTGTCTTTTGTTCCACATTGAGTAATTCTGATACCAGTACATCTTCAGTAGTTTCAGTTCTTATTGGTCCTGGCGAGGTAACAATTGCATCTTCGAGAATCTCTTCGTTCTCACTGCTGTCTTCCTCCTCAATGACTGCAGCACAAGTGACTGACAGAACACTTGAATCATTTCTGACGACACAGTTACCATCCCTGTCCACATATAGTCGCAATAGGTTTGCGTGGTAAGACTTTCTGTTGACTAGAACTTTGTAGTCCATGGACCCCTTTCTCTCCTCAATTACATATGGTCCTTTCCACTGCATTAACAACTTGTTCCTCTTTGTTGGCAGAAGCACCAGCACCTTTTGACCAGGATTCATCTTTCTGTCTTTATTGCTTGGGGAGTTCTGGCTGACTTCAATTGCTGCTGAGCCATCTTGCATGTCTCTTCCAAACGTTCTTTCAGATCAATAACATATTGATAAGTGGTCTTTGTATCAGGATCAGGAATATCCTTGGTCAATAGTTCCCCGAGAATCATCATTGGGCCTCTAACCTTTCATCCGTATAACAACTCAAATGGAGAAAATCCAAGGCTCTCCTGCGTCACTTCACGATAAGCAAACAACAAAGCGTTGATATACTTGTCCCAATCATGAGGTCTTTCGGAACACATCCTACGAAGCATTTACTTGAGAGTGCCATTAAATCGTTCAACAAGTCCATTGCACATCGGATGGTACGGCGTTGTAGTTAACTGGCGAATAGACAACAAACAGCTGACTTCTCGCATCAAATCCGAAGTGAATTGTGAACCCTGATCTGTCAGCACTTCTTGAGGAATTCCAACACGACTGTAGACATCAACTAAGGCCTCTGCAACACGTTCAGTTTCAATGCTCTTCAATGGAACTGCTTCCGGATATCGCGTCGCATAGTCGACTATGGTGTGAGTATGTAACGGTTCCCACTTTCAGTTACAGGATCCAATGGTCCAACTATGTCAATGGCTACACGTTGGAACGGAGTGTCAATCAATGGCATTGATCCTATTGGCACTTTCCCAACCTTTCCCTTCAGAAATGTTCTTTGGCATGTGTCACAAGATCGGCAATATCTCGTCACATCGGTCATCATTCCTGGCCAGAAAACCGCTGAAGTTATCCTTTCCAATGTTCTCTTCGCTCCCATATGACCGGCCATCATAGATTCATGAGCCAACTGAGGAACTGTCGGTCTGTATGCTGTCGGAACCACCAGTTGCTTGAACAACCGTCCATTGGCACAGGATGGGCTCTTGAACTCTCTAAACAACAATCCACGTGATACATAGAAACGCGATTGCCCTCCATCAGAACGGTCCTTCGTGCTTCCATTCTTCGCCAATTCCCATAGCGTCTTCAAGCTGTCATCTCCTTCGTGAGCACTTTTGATATATGTTGGCGATCCTATGTCCTTCACACTTGGCACCTTAAGTAGACGATATATCTTTCCCTCTTTCTGCTTATGTGCTCTTTTTGGGGGAAAAAGAGACCTAGAAAAGCTTGAGATTAGACTGTCTTTGCCATACACAACTAAACCATTTCACTCTAAAAATATTTTTAGGACGAAACTACCCAGGGCGAACAGGATTTAGGGCGAATCTATCTAACACTGTTCCCATATGACATACTATATATTTTGTAGTACGAACTACCAAACCCTTAGGAAAATTCCCTGGTACAAAAGTGCATGCAGTACGAAAACAAATCTGTATGAAAATTCTGGTACATCAAGTTTCAACAACCTGAAATATGGTATATAGGGGAAAGTGTTGAAATTTCGGCCACCTTTTTAGCTGCCAATATTTCTAAACAAAAATGACTTTTTCTTGATTTTCTTTTGTAGAACATGTTATACGTATCCCTCCCCCCCCCCCCCCCCCCCCCACCACC
>NW_018405574.1:24884-65072 GCF_002113885.1 Mizuhopecten yessoensis
CCCCCAGCGCACTAACATCTGGGCCAACAAGAGTGATTAATATAAGTTGTAAAAACTTGTTTCTTAATTGTTGTAATATATTTACACCATATATACCTAAAAAAACGTTCAGAATGATGATATCCATTGATATCCATACTTATGTTCCCAGCAAGTTGATAATGGTATCGGTGTGAAAAAAATGTCCACGATGATATCATCATGTAATTGTGTAATCTCCATTGGACATGTAACAACTAAACAAGAAAACAACAACACTGGTTGAAGGTACAAATCATATATCCCAAGGAAATTCATGGCATTATTCTGATAATATCAACTAGATCGATACTTGTTGGAGTGCATCATACATGTGTAGCAAAACTGAACTGGGTTGATCGTCGCTGAAAACGCAGCTCAATTGGTGTCTGACTAGATCAAGCTGAGAGGGTCCCGGTTTTGCATCCTGGTCTGGACGTACATTTCTCTTCTCCAATTGCCATGGGCTGTAAATAGTATTGTCTTTTGGGATGAAGACTTATAAAAAGGAGGGAGGAATGTAGTGGAACTGGACTGGGTGGTTATCATTGGTAATACCGATACGTAGGTCGTAAACTGTGTACACAAATCCAGGGATCAAAGGTCACTGTTACTGATTACCAAGCTGTCTCCTTTGTATTCTTGAGTAAGAGCAAGCATGTTTTCTACACTGATATTGTCGACAGAAGACATATTTATTTTACCGATAGACAGAAAATACATATTGGTGGTAAGTCCAGCACCAGATGTTTGGAAGGTAAGAATGAAGATTTTTGTCCCCTGATGATGGTTTTGAAAAAAAAAAATGTTTGGCAATTCAAATGTTCCTATCCCATAATTACATGTTAATGATGCTTATGATTGCCTGTCCACTGTCACAAATGATCAATATTTGGTTTATGATGTTTCCAGTTGAAACAGTAATGATGTTCCAGCTGTAATGATTGTTTCAGAGTGAAGACAGGATGTCTGATGGCGACCAGAACACATTTACTGTATTTGATACAGACACAAACCAGCCTCTCACAGTAACAGTAGCGCCCTCTGGTGGTGATGATGGTCAGACACAGGGCATCCAGTATATAACACAGGATGGGGTACATGTGTCACACATATCGCAAGGGGCAGAGGTCGTTCAGGTACACAAAACGCATAGCCCAGGTAGACATTGCTGATCACAGACTCAACTGTCAGTATATTAAGCTTTATGTTTGTTTAAATTCGTGTCTTGTATTCATAACTACACCAAAAGATCCATGTTTAAATTATTGTCTTGCATTCAAAACTACACCAACATATCTATGTTTAGGTTAAAAGATCCATGTTTAAATTCCTGCCTTGTATACATAACTACTGCACAACAAAAGATCCATGTTTAAATTCTTGCCTTGTATACATAACTACACTAAAAGATACAAGCTAACTTTTTAATAGCAGTAATATGGTAAAACGTCATAGTTTTTCTGTAGCATAGATCTCCACTCTCTGAAATTCCATTCTGGAGTCATGGTTTTTGTAGCAGATTTGATTTCGACACCCCTCCCCCCCCCTAAAATATATGTATTTAAGTTGTCAAAGCTTCTGAAATTCCATTCTGGAGTCATGATTGTGTGGTTGGTTTGTAAACCCACCCACTCCAATCTATATATATAAAACTTAAATTCTCCAGTTTTTTATCTGAAATGTTTTATGTACAATGAGCTTATTACTTGACCCTTGCAGGCATCAGAACCCCAGTCTATTTACACGACACTTGCCAACTCTGCTGTGCCCACCCCCGCCTCTCAGATAATAGCCAATGCCAGCTCAGTGGTACAGAACGTCGTGCAGCAGCCGGCCAACATTATACAGGCACCTCAGCCCATAGGGACCCCCACAGGCACCTCGGCTCTAAACAGCATGGGTGTCCCTCAGATGCTGTTCTTAAACCAAGTCACCATCAATGGACAGACGTCTTTCGTTTTGGTGGATGCGAACAATAAACCTGTTCAGCTACCCCAAGGTAGGAGAAAAGTGGTGGTTCTGTCGAATCAGCGACAGCACCGTTCAAAATTCTGTTATATATTTTGCCTTTGTGTACTCCAATATTCCACAACTTCCTATGGTAGGCATGATCCTGTTTGAATGAGAGAAATCTGATGATTTATAAAGGAAGTACTTTGAAATGTTTTTTGTGTTCTGTAATTAACTAACAGGGAAAACAACACAAGATAATCACAGATTTGTCTTGTTTACAATCGATAACAAATGAAACATTATAATGAAGTTAGTTATACATACAAGCTTGATTTAATATAATTAACAAAAATATATGTCAAATGTCATGTTAAATATGAGTGAAGGGTAGACACTGGTGACTACCGGAGTAACCATGGTCTGGTTGTTCCCCGATATCCAACTTAAATTGATTTTAGATCATTGTGTTTTCACTTTTCATTCTTATAAGCTTACATGAGGTCATTTAGCCTATAATTTCAACACAAAACATATACATTTAAAATACATATTTCCAAGGAGAATATAATAAAATCCATTAATTATACACATTGACTTTGTCAATTTGACTGAAGGGACTAATAAGGACTTCAACATTGAGAAGTAAAAGCCAACCTACGTTTGAGCAATGATCGTATGAAACTAACGAATCACCTGTCTGGATGTTCCCCGATATCCAACTTAAATTGATTTTAGATCATTGTGTTTTCACTTTTCATTCTTATAAGCTTACATGAGGTCATTTAGCCTATAATTTCAACACAAAACATATACATTTAAAATACATATTTCCAAGGAGAATATAATAAAATCCATTAATTATACACATTGACTTTGTCAATTTGACTGAAGGGACTAATAAGGACTTCAACATTGAGAAGTAAAAGCCAACCTACGTTTGAGCAATGATCGTATGAAACTAACGAATCACCTGTCTGGATGTTCCCCGATATCCAACTTAAATTGATTTTAGATCATTGTGTTTTCACTTTTCATTCTTATAAGCTTACATGAGGTCATTTAGCCTATAATTTCAACACAAAACATATACATTTAAAATACATATTTCCAAGGAGAATATAATAAAATCCATTAATTATACACATTGACTTTGTCAATTTGACTGAAGGGACTAATAAGGACTTCAACATTGAGAAGTAAAAGCCAACCTACGTTTGAGCAATGATCGTATGAAACTAACGAATCACCTGTCTGGATGTCACAATATATCAGGAAACCGGTACATGTCACAATACAGAAATAAAATATCGCTATAGTTTACAAAGCTTCTTTTTATGTGCCTGCTCAGTGTTTTAACTTTGTCTGCACATTCTAACAGATGTGCAAAACATCTAACACAGCATTTTACTACTGGTGGGAAATTAGCTGATATAATAATAATTGATGGTTGGTCTAATTAGCTGATATAATAATAATTGATGGTTGGTCTAACAAAAAATCTTAAATCTGTAAGATCCTGTTATTACGTATGATGTATGATTCAGTGTGGTATCATTCTGACAACTATTGTTTTAGCTCACCTGGTCCGAAGGACCATGGTGAGCCTACATTATGCCATACCTCAGTGTCCGTCCGTCCGTTAACTTTTCCTTTAAAACGCTACTTGTCCAGGACAGCTGTATGGATTTTGACTTAATTTGGCCTGAAGCATCCTTGGGCAAAGGGGATTTAATTTCATATAAACAGAGGTTGTGGCCCCTCTGGGTGCAGAGGGGCGGGGCCCAATATAGGAATTTAGGCAAATCTTCAAAATCCTTTTTGTTCAGTATGATTGGAGTTATTTTAACCAAATTTGGTCCAAAGAAATCATTTGGGAAGAGTGACTTGATTTGTGGTCCCCCTGGGAGCAAAGAGGAAGGGTCCAGTAGGGAGAACATAGTAATAAATGTTTAAAATCCTTCTCCTTTAGTTTATCTGAAGGGACTTTTACCAAATTTTGTGTAGCTAGAGCATCCTTCGGGAAAGGGGACTCAATTTTGTATAGATAAAGGGTTGCTTTTAGGGGGTGGCCCCTCTAATTAATTGAGATTAATGATTAAAATCCTCCCCAGTTCATGGGAGCAGAAAGAAGGGACCTAATGAGGGACGGGTGTTGCTGAGAGACAGAGCCAATATTTGGAAATAGTTGTTATATGTAATAAGAATAATTTTCCATGCTTGGTTTATTATCCAGGTGAGCGATACAGGCCCTTTGGACCTCTTGTTTTAAACTGAGCACCATTTTCCCTATGACAATACAAAGGTCTCTTGTTAATTTCACCATTTGCTGTCATTAAAGAGGTTGAAAAACTTCCAGAAGTTAAAACTGCAAAAAAGTAAAATTTTCATGATTAACAGTAATTCATATGACTGATATCATTTACTTGAATAGTCTTTTGTTGCCCACATGTATCTTTCTTTGTATAGATGATAAAAATTACTACCGTATTCAAACTAACACTGTTTGCTTACAAAATCACAACAGGGGTGCGCTTAATAAATCCCTTTCATGCTCAACTCGACCCAAAGCGACCTTGTCCATGTGTTCACACCAGCCTCGGAGTCTTGTTTACAGTTGTCACTATTGAAGTGAGTTGTGTTTTTGCCAGATTTTGCAAGATCTGGCAGCAGCAGATCTTCCTGTAAGAAATTGATGCTAACTGGTCGTGTTTCAATGAAATATGACAATGTTTTGGGAGTTTTTCCAAGACATTTGTGACTGAAACCCTGATCACTGATAAAACAATGGTAGATGGTGCAAACTCAATCCCTGATTTAAGTTTTTTGCAGTCCATTTAGAGGACGATTGTATTAAGTTAGTGACAGAAAAACAATCAGAAATGGCAAGAAATTCTTGGATTCTTTTATTGAGCAGATATTGTCATGTCAGATTTTGAACAGACGAATCTATTGGATGATTGAGTGAGCAAAATAAACAGACGAATCTATTGGATGATTGAGTGAGCGATAATAAACAGACGAATCTATTGGATGATTGAGTGAGTGATCATAAACAGACGAATCTATTGGATGATTGAGTGAGCGATCATAAACAGACAAATCTATTGGATGATTGAGTGAGCGATCATTGACAGACGAATCTATTGGATTATTGAGTGAGCAATCATAAACAGACAAATCTATTGGATGATTGATTGAGCGATCATTAACAGACGAATCTATTGGATGATTGAGTGAGCGATCATTAACAGACAAATCTATTGGATGATTGAGTGAGCAATCATAAACAGACAAATCTATTGGATGATTGATTGAGCGATCATTAACAGACGAATCTATTGGATGATTGAGTGAGCGATCATAAACAGATGAATCTATTTGATGATTGAGTGAGCGATCATTAACAGACAAATCTATTGGATGATTGAGTGAGCGATCATTAACAGACGAATCTATTTGATGATTGAGTTTAGTTTAGTTATGTAAACACTAAAGGGCAAACAGTCCTCGGTCAAACGATGGTAGACAACTGGTTTATATCGTTTAGTTATGTAAACACTAAAGGGCAAACAGTCTTCAGTCAAACGATGGTAGACAACTGGTTTATATCGTTTAGATATGTAAACTCTAAAGGGCAAACAGTCCTCGGTCAAACGATGGTAGACAACTGGTTTATATCGTTTAGATATGTAAACACTAAAGGGCAAACAGTCCTCGGTCAAACGATGGTAGACAACTGGTTTATATCGTTTAGATATGTAAACACTAAAGGGCAAACAGTCCTCGGTCAAACGATGGTAGACAACTGGTTTATATCGTTTAGATATGTAAACACTAAAGGGCAAACAGTCCTCGGTCAAACGATGGTAGACAACTGGTTTATATCGTTTAGATATGTAAACACTAAAGGGCAAACAGTCCTCGGTCAAACGATGGTAGACAACTGGTTTATATCGTTTAGATATGTAAACACTAAAGGGCAAACAGTCCTCGGTCAAACGATGGTAGACAACTGGTTTATATCGTTTAGATATGTAAACACTAAAGGGCAAACAGTCCTCGGTCAAACGATGGTAGACAACTGGTTTATATCGTTTAGATATGTAAACACTAAAGGGCAAACAGTCCTCGGTCAAACGATGGTAGACAACTGGTTTATATCGTTTAGATATGTAAACACTAAAGGGCAAACAGTCCTCGGTCAAACGATGGTAGACAACTGGTTTATATCGTTTAGATATGTAAACACTAAAGGGCAAACAGTCCTCGGTCAAACGATGGTAGACAACTGGTTTATATCGTTTAGATATGTAAACACTAAAGGGCAAACAGTCCTCGGTCAAACGATGGTAGACAACTGGTTTATATCGTTTAGATATGTAAACACTAAAGGGCAAACAGTCCTCGGTCAAACGATGGTAGACAACTGGTTTATATCGTTTAGATATGTAAACACTAAAGGGCAAACAGTCCTCGGTCAAACGATGGTAGACAACTGGTTTATATCGTTTAGATATGTAAACACTAAAGGGCAAACAGTCCTCGGTCAAACGATGGTAGACAACTGGTTTATATCGTTTAGATATGTAAACACTAAAGGGCAAACAGTCCTCGGTCAAACGATGGTAGACAACTGGTTTATATCGTTTAGATATGTAAACACTAAAGGGCAAACAGTCCTCGGTCAAACGATGGTAGACAACTGGTTTATATCGTTTAGATATGTAAACACTAAAGGGCAAACAGTCCTCGGTCAAACGATGGTAGACAACTGGTTTATATCGTTTAGATATGTAAACACTAAAGGGCAAACAGTCCTCGGTCAAACGATGGTAGACAACTGGTTTATATCGTTTAGATATGTAAACACTAAAGGGCAAACAGTCCTCGGTCAAACGATGGTAGACAACTGGTTTATATCGTTTAGATATGTAAACACTAAAGGGCAAACAGTCCTCGGTCAAACGATGGTAGACAACTGGTTTATATCGTTTAGATATGTAAACACTAAAGGGCAAACAGTCCTCGGTCAAACGATGGTAGACAACTGGTTTATATCGTTTAGATATGTAAACACTAAAGGGCAAACAGTCCTCGGTCAAACGATGGTAGACAACTGGTTTATATCGTTTAGATATGTAAACACTAAAGGGCAAACAGTCCTCGGTCAAACGATGGTAGACAACTGGTTTATATCGTTTAGATATGTAAACACTAAAGGGCAAACAGTCCTCGGTCAAACGATGGTAGACAACTGGTTTATATCGTTTAGATATGTAAACACTAAAGGGCAAACAGTCCTCGGTCAAACGATGGTAGACAACTGGTTTATATCGTTTAGATATGTAAACACTAAAGGGCAAACAGTCCTCGGTCAAACGATGGTAGACAACTGGTTTATATCGTTTAGATATGTAAACACTAAAGGGCAAACAGTCCTCGGTCAAACGATGGTAGACAACTGGTTTATATCGTTTAGATATGTAAACACTAAAGGGCAAACAGTCCTCGGTCAAACGATGGTAGACAACTGGTTTATATCGTTTAGATATGTAAACACTAAAGGGCAAACAGTCCTCGGTCAAACGATGGTAGACAACTGGTTTATATCGTTTAGATATGTAAACACTAAAGGGCAAACAGTCCTCGGTCAAACGATGGTAGACAACTGGTTTATATCGTTTAGATATGTAAACACTAAAGGGCAAACAGTCCTCGGTCAAACGATGGTAGACAACTGGTTTATATCGTTTAGATATGTAAACACTAAAGGGCAAACAGTCCTCGGTCAAACGATGGTAGACAACTGGTTTATATCGTTTAGATATGTAAACACTAAAGGGCAAACAGTCCTCGGTCAAACGATGGTAGACAACTGGTTTATATCGTTTAGATATGTAAACACTAAAGGGCAAACAGTCCTCGGTCAAACGATGGTAGACAACTGGTTTATATCGTTTAGATATGTAAACACTAAAGGGCAAACAGTCCTCGGTCAAACGATGGTAGACAACTGGTTTATATCGTTTAGATATGTAAACACTAAAGGGCAAACAGTCTTCAGTCAAACGACTGAACATTATAATGACAGATCAGTGAAGTAAGCAACCTTTTTTTTGCGGGTTTTGATAAGCCTCGCCCATCCTCTGTTCCAGGGTGCTAATAGGTGTGGGTGCTATTATTTTGTCAAGTCATTTTTTTACAACTCTGGTGATGGCTCTTGGACCTCTTCTCTTGTTTGTTCAGATTATTGTATTTTGTGTGTTGCAGGTATTCAGGTGATAAACTTACCAACACAGCAGACAGGAGGACAGCAGCTCCCTGTGGTAAGTGTTCACGACTCTATCCTGTGGTTAGTGTTCACGACTCAATCCTGTGGTAAGTGTTCATGACTCAATCCTGTGGTTAGTGTTCATGACTCTATCCTGTGGTTAGTGTTCATGACTCTATCCTGTGGTAAGTGTCCACAGTTATCCTGTGGCTAGTGTTCACGACTCTATCCTGTGGTTAGTGTTCACGACTCAATCCTGTGGTAAGTGTTCACAACTATATCCTGTGGTAAGTGTTCACGACTCTATGCTGTGGTAAGTGTTCACGACTCTATCCTGTGGTTAGTGTTCACGACTCTATCCTGTGGTTAGTGTTCATGACTCTATCCTGTGGTTAGTGATCATGACTCTATCCTGTGGTAAGTGTTCATGACTCTATCCTGTGGTAAGTGTTCACGACTCTATACTGTGGTTAGTGTTCACGACTCTATCCTGTGGTAAGTGTTCATGACTCTCTCCTGTGGTAAGTGTCCACGGTTATCCTGTGGTTAGTGTTCATGACTCTATCCTGTGGTAAGTGTCCACGGTTATCCTGTGGTTAGTGTTCACGACTCTATCCTGTGGTTAGTGTTCACGACTCTATCCTGTGGTAAGTGTTCATGACTCAATCCTGTGGTTAGTGTTCATGACTCTATCCTGTGGTAAGTGTTCACAACTCTATCCTGTGGTAAGTGTTCACGACTCTATCCTGTGGTAAGTGTTCACGACTCTATCCTGTGGTTAGTGTTCACAACTCTATCCTGTGGTTAGTTCACAACTCTATCCTGTGTTTAGTGTTCACAACTCAATCCTGTGGTAAGTGTTCACAATTATCCTGTGGTTAGTGTTCACGACTCTATCCTGTGGTAAGTGTCCACGGTTATCCTGTGGTTAGTGTTCATGACTCTATCCTGTGGTAAGTGTTCATGACTCAATCCTGTGGTAAGTGTTCACAACTCAATCCTGTGGTTAGTGTTCACAACTCTATCCTGTGGTAAGTGTTCACAACTCAATCCTGTGGTAAGTGTTCACAATTCTATCCTGTGGTAAGTGTCCACGGTTATCCTGTGGTTAGTGTTCATGACTCTATCCTGTGGTAAGTGTTCATGACTCAATCCTGTGGTAAGTGTTCACAACTCAATCCTGTGGTAAGTGTTCACAACTCTATCCTGTGGTTAGTGTTCACGACTATCCTGTGGTAAGTGTCTACACCTATCCTGTGGTAAGTGTTCACGACTCTATCCTGTGGTTAGTGTTCACGACTCAATCCTGTGGTAAGTGTTCACAACTCGATCCTGTGGTTAGTGTTCATGACTCTATCCTGTGGTTAGTGTTCACGACTCAATCCTGTGGTAAGTGTTCACAACTCTATCCTGTGGTTAGTGTTCACGACTCAATCCTGTGGTAAGTGTTCACGACTCTATCCTGTGGTTAGTGTTCATGACTCTATCCTGTGGTTAGTGTTCATGACTCTATCCTGTGGTAAGTGTCCACGGTTATCCTGTGGTTAGTGTTCACCACTCTATCCTGTGATAAGTGTTCACAACTCTATCCTGTGGTAAGTGTTCACAACTATCCTGTGGTAAGTGTTCACGACTCTATGCTGTGGTAAGTGTTCATGACTCAATCCTGTGGTAAGTGTTCACAACTCTATCCTGTGGTAAGTGTTCACAACTATCCTGTGGTAAGTGTTCACGACTCTATGCTGTGGTAAGTGTTCATGACTTAATCCTGTGGTAAGTGTTCACCACTCTTTCCTGTGGTAAGTGTTCACAACTCAATCCTGTGGTAAGTTTTCACAACTCAATCCTGTGGTAAGTTTTCACAACTCAATCCTGTGGTAAGTGTTGACACCTATCCTGTGGTAAGTATTCATAACTCAATCCTTTGGTAAGTGTTCACAACTCTATCCTGTTGTAAGTGTTCACGACTCTATGCTGTGGTAAGTGTTCATGACTCAATCCTGTGGTAAGTGTCTACACCTATCCTGTGGTAAGTGTTCATGACTCTATCCTGTGGTAAGTGTTCATGACTCTATGCTGTGGTAAGTGTTCACGACTCTATCCTGTGGTAAGTGTTCACAACTCTATCCTGTGGTAAGTGTTCACAACTATCCTGTGGTAAGTGTTCACAACTCAATCCTGTGGTAAGTATTCACTACTCAATCCTTTGGTAAGTGTTCACAACTATCCTGTGTTAAGTGTTCACGACTCTATCCTGTGGTTAGTGTTCACAACTCTATCCTGTGGTAAGTGTTCATGACTCTATACTGTGGTAAGTGTTCACGAATCTATCCTGTGGTTAGTGTTCATGACTCAATCCTGTGGTAAGTGTCCACGACTATCCTGTGGTAAGAGTTCACGACTCTATCCTGTGGTAAGTGTTCATGACTACATGGGTGTACAATTCCACTAGTGCACCGCTACAAGGGGTTAGTAGATTTTATATCAATTCTAATGGAAATTTCCAATATTCACTATGAAAATAAGGGAGTGTTAGTCAAATTCTTCAAAATATGCCTACAGGCTAGTACTCTGAAAATGAAATTATATACATCCCTGACAATAGACTAAAAAGGGTCAGGTAATCCAAGACAGGGGTGGACAATTTTATATCTAGTGTACTAGCTGATGGGCAGAATTTGGGAAACTCTGTAAGCCCAGTCTTTATCTTGTAAGCCCAGTCTTTATCTTGTAAGCCCAGTCTTTATCTCATATTAAATGTTGAAAGTTGTTTTATCACGAGCCCTGACAAAGAATCCACTAGCCCTGGGTATCAGGCTAGGGGAACTGTATGTCCCTGCACATACAATATAACTTGCAGTGAGGTCTTCTTGGATGTAGGAAATGTATTTTCAAATGTCACTAATTAGATCAACCCTTTTAGAGTAGGTTATTGAGAAGGTGATGCTGTGGATGTTGTATTAGCAAGCAGTTATGTTTCTTAGATAGCATTGTAGCTACCATCAGACTACAGACGAGTAGCCATAATTTACTTGTGTTTTGGTGTTTAGACTGGCAATGACTCTGGTGAGGAACCGCTCTACGTCAATGCCAAACAGTATCACAGGATCCTAAAGCGACGTCAGGCAAGGGCAAAACTGGAAGCTCTGGGCAAGATTCCAAAGGAAAGACAGGTAAAATTCTTGATAGGTCACACAGATGATAAATATACAACGCCTTATAGTTGTGGTGAGGCATTGTTTAGTGATAAAGTCATGTACACCTGTAGGCGTGGACATCTGTCAGATCAATGAGTTGTCTACGTACCGTCGGTATAGTGGGGGACATCAAATGTTATCAGTCTGTCGGACAACTTGGTCAGATATTGCACTAATATCAGTTACTCTAAATGTTTAACAGTCATCAAATTTATCTGAGGTAATTCATCATAAAATGTAGGTCACTTTGACCCATGTTTTCCAATACGCTGACCTTAAATTGATCTCACTTTGGGATTAGCTTCATTTCCATAAAAGTGGTAGCGACGGTTTGTTTGTTTGATAAACACTTTCTAGTTCAAGTTAATCAGTCTTTAATATATTTTTGTAATAACTTCTATGTTAATTAAACTAAAATTGAATGGCTTTTTTACCTTAAATATTTTTTAATAGTCAGTGATATTTTGCAATGAAAAAAACTAGTGATGATTTTATGTTCAAACAATGAAGAAAAACATCTTGACAATTTGCAGAAATACTTAATTGCTTGTAGATATTCAAATATTGTATTTCTTTGTAATTTTGCAGAAATACTTGTATGAATCTCGTCACCGGCATGCATTAAACCGACAGCGTGGATTAGGTGGTGTGTTCGTTAAAGGGGGTAAAGGTGAATTGGACATGCCAGGAAACGATGGTGGTCAGCTTACAAACGACAACATTAGTGCCCCAGTCCGCAGCCGAACACCGATCGCAATAGCTCCACAGCCCGTGACTAGTGGGCTGGCTCAGCTCACCACATCTCTGCTTCCACAGACTCTCAGTACAAACCTTGGCAATGTGATGACCAATATTTCGCTGAGTCAGCAGCTCGGCCAGCAGCTCGGCCAGCAGCTGGTTAATTCATCACAGATTGCGACATCACTGTCCCACATAACAACCAATGGCGACGTGGGACTGGAGCACCAGACCAACTCCAACAGCATCCTTAATTCATTAACAACGTAGAACTGTCCGTTGATTTTATAGTCATGCTGTAAATAACTTTACTGCAAATCGCTTTATTTTGTGGAAATTTATATACATAACGGTGACTCGACTCCGATGTTTGGATTCCTCACAGGGTTGATACTGACTTCATATCTCATTATTTAATCATTCTTTAGTAAACTTCATGACATCAAGTGAGTGAAGGTGATAAAAGAAAATAAATACGGCACAAGATACAAATCCTACTTTTCCCGTGCTATTTTATTTTGCGATAATTCTTACTGCGATTGGACATTGGTATATGAAGAACCCAGTTAAAATATCAGCAATTCTTCAATTTTCTTGATCCATCGTCACACTGGTTATCTCAAGAAACAAAATGGTGTTGTGTATTAAAAGTCATATTGAGAATGAAGTTATTGAACATTATTTGCAATAAAATCCTAATTGTATTGTCAGGATTTTGGCACTTTATTTCAAATTAAAAAATAATGATATCATTTCATCATTTTGAAAGTATTCCTATGTATTTGAGAGGAAAGTTAATAACTCCAATCTGTGTTTGTGTTGATATACAGGATGCTCTCATTAGAACTGTAAGATAATAACTTTAATATGGGGTTTTTTGAACTTACCAGCAGGTAATTACTTTGCTTTATCAATCATATAGAACAATAGGAAAGAAGTCTCTAGATCTTGTGTGATATCTCAGAATACAGGGAAGGGAGTCTCTTTATCTTGTGTGATATCTCAGAATACAGGGAAGGGAGTCTCTAGATCTTGTGTGATATCTCAGAATACAGGGAACAGAGTCTCTTTATCTTGTGTGATATCTCAGAAAACGGAACAGAGTCTCTTCATCTTGTGTAATATCTCAGAATACAGGGAACAGAGTCTATAGATCTTGTGCGATATCTCAGAATACAGGGAAGGGAGTCTATATATCTTGTGTGATATCTCAGAACACGGGGAAGGGAGTCTCTTCATCTTTGGTGATATCTCAGAATACAGGGAAGGGAGTCTATAGATCTTGTGTGATATCTCAGAACACAGGGAAGGGAGTCTCTAGATCTTGTTTGATATCTCAGAACACAGGGAAGGGAGTCTATAGATCTTGTGTGATATCTCAGAATACAGGGAACAGAGTCTATAGATCTTGTGTGATATCTCAGAAAACGGAACAGAGTCTCTTTATCTTGTGTGATATCTCAGAACACAGGGAAGGGAGTCTATAGATCTTGCCTGATATAATACTACAAGGAATGGAATCTCTCAATATTGTTTGATACATCATACCACAGGGAAGGAGACTCTGAATCTTGTCTCATTTACAAGACAGCAGAGGAAATATTATCCCAGGGCTAGGAAATAAAGGTAGCATGCTTGTCTGAGACTACCAGTGAAATCTCCAGCTGTACTAGTGATTCAAAAAATCACTAGCCCAATTGACTAGTCAGAATTTGATATTACTTATCATGTTGAATAATATTTGGGTTTTGGATTTTGAACAGGGACTAGTAAAATTGGAAACCACTATCCCAACTGACTGATGGTTTTGAAAATGAATGTCTTGTCTTGCATTGTCCCCTTAGTCCCTAGTTGTGCATGCTAAAAAAGGGTCATTTCCTAAACGCAAAATGGCTATCTGACCATCGTAAATTTATTTTGATATATTGCCAGTAAACTAGGTTGTGATAAAGCGGTATATAAGAACCTCAAATTATTATTATTTAAACAAAATGGCGGACTGGCGGCAATCTTCGATTTTCGACATCGTAGGTTTGTTAGTGCTATTTCTCAGGAATAACTTGAGGGATCTTTCTCAAAATTGATATGTAGGTTCCACTTGATCCCTCGTTGTGCATGTAATATTTTGAGACTGGAAGAACTAAACAGATTTTTCTCATATTCACTGATCGGTTCTATTTCTTTCACATGAAGTACTGTACTAGTAAATATGTGAAATGACAAACTCTCTTTGAAGGTTGTCTTTTATACACAGCAGTTTTAAGTTTAGATCAAAAGTAACCTCAAGGTGCATTTTCTGTTAACATGACTCGATCAAACAGATTAGAGGAAAGAAGAGAAAAGATCAACTGACATAGAGCTAATGAAGATGGTACAATGGTGGGCGCCAAGATCTCTCTGACAAAGAACTAATGAAGATGGTACAATGGTAGGCGCCAAGATCTGTCTGACATAGAACTAATGGGAATGGTACAATGGTGAGCGCCAAGATCTCTCTGACATAGAACTAATGGAGATGGTACAATGGTGGGTGCCAAGACCTCTCTGACATAGAACTAATGAAGATGGTACAATTGTGGGCGCCAATATCTCTCTGACATAATGGCCGGAGATGGTACAATGTTGGGCGCCTATATCTCTCTGACATAGAACTAATGAAGATGGAACAATGGTGGGCGCCAAGATCCCTCTGACATAGAACTAATGGAGATGGTACAATTGTGGGCGCCAATATCTCTCTGACAGAATGGCCGGAGATGGTACAATGTTGGGCGCCAATATCTCTCTGACATAGAACTAATGAAGATGGTACAATGGTGGGCGCCAAGACCTCTCTGACATAGAACTAATGGAGATGGTACAATTGTGGGCGCCAAGATCTCTCTGACATAGAGCTAATGAAGATGGTACAATGGTGGGCGCCAAGATCTCTCTTACATAGAGCTAATGAAGATGGTACAATGGTCGGCGCCAATATCTCTCTGACATAGAACTAATGAAGATGGTACAATGGTGAGCGCCAAGATCCCTCTAACATAGAGCTAATGAAGATGGTACAATGTTGGGCGCCAAGATCCCTCTGACATAGAGCTAATGAAGATGGTACAATGGTGGGCGCCAAGATCCCTCTGGGATCTATTGTCATTACTGCTATTCTTCAGACTGTACTAGATGGATATATTAAAGCATAAAGTGTATACAAACCTTCTCTTTAAGTTCATAGTTGTGCATACTCCACTTTAAGATGGATCGAAAACTATAGCAAAGACCAAGCCCTTCAAAGACCATGTTACTGCATGGTTTTACACATGTTTGTTAAAGGAGCGAACCGAATCAGAGGGATCTAGGCGCCCACCATTGCACCATCTTCATTAGTTTTATGTCAGTTCGGTCTTTTCTCTTCTTTTCTCTTTTTTATCTCTTTGATAGTGACATGGAAACAGTAAATGCACCTTGGGGTAGCTCATACTACTGTGTCTAAAAGACAACCTTCGAAGTGAGTTTGTTTTTCACATATTTACTAGTACAATACTTAGTGTTAAAGAAATAGCACGAATCAGTGCAATAAGTTCTTCCTGCAGCCTTCTTGTTTTTATGATCACTCTCAAAATAGAACATGCACAACTTAGGATCAAGTAGAAGGTACATATCAAGTTTGAGAAAGATCCCTCAAGTAGTTTTCGAGAAATAGCATTATCAAACTTTAACTCTAAAAATTCTAGATGGCGCCTATTGGCCGTCTTGATTTTTCGATCAGTACCAAAATTTGTTATAATAATAAAAATAATAATAATTTGAAGTTCTTATTTACTTCTTTATCACAACCTTGTTCGTAGGTCGTCTCTAAGCGGTCACAAATTATTATCCGTGGTAATAGGGCCTTTGCTGAAGTGAACCAGCCAATATCTTTAACAACTACCTGGGGAACATACAGCTGGTGCTGCCATTTCGGCACTCACAGCTAGCATTCTACAATTCTAGCACTGCCCAAACACTTACTCATTTACAGCTGAGTAGACTGGAACAAGCGGAGTTAAATATCCTGCTCAAAGATACAACACAGTGCCGTGCCATGGCTCGAACCCACAACCCTTCAGTCACGATTCTGCGTCCTACCGCTTGACTACCGTGCCTACACGGTATACATAGTTATGCATAACCACGGACCATTTTGGTTTTGTGATCAGTCCTAAAAAACAATATGCATAACTAAGGACCATGGGGAACCTTCATGTGAAATTTGAGAAAGACCCCTCCAGTACTTTCTGATAAATAGCGCTAACAAACTTTAAATCTGAAATTAAAGATAGCCATCTTGTTTTTGTGATCAGTCCCAAAAAACCATATGCATAACTTGATACCATGGGGAACCGTCATATGAAATTTGAGAAAGATCCCCCCCCCCCCCCCCCCCCCCCNCGCTAACAAACTTAAATCTTAAATTAAAGATGACTAGCTGCCAGCTATCTTGGTTTTGTCATCAGTCCAAAAAAACGATATGCATATAACTAGGGACCATGGGGAACCTTCATGTGAAATTTGAGAAAGATTTCTCCAGTACTCTCTGATAAATAGCGCTTACAAGAATTGTTTAAGGACGGATGGATGGACCAGGGAAGCAGGGCGATTTGAATAGCCCACCATCTGATGATGGACGGCTAAAAAAGAACACCAGCATTCTGCAATGTATCATGATCTTCCAGTGGTGGGTCTAGATCCCATCAAGGTCTGGTGTAAGGAAATCTTAGAAACTTAGATTAACCAATGTTTATAGGTAAACCCTACATAACCTGCTCAAGCAACACTTTAAAGTAACAGCTAAATACTTAGACCAGACAGAGCCTTTCTTACACATACAGAATGTTCTATCTCTGTGTCACCAGGTCTAAGTGTGGATCTTAGGTAGGTGAAATTTCATGTTGTGCAAGTTCTTTGCTGTGTTAACAATAAGATTTGTGACTGGGTTTTTTTCAATTTAATGAAAATATAGAATAAATTATATAAAAATCAGTTTGTCTTCTGTATGAACACAAGATGATGGGGCTGTACACATTATATATGATAACAAGAGGCCCAATGGGCCTGCATCGCTCACCTGGTATTAATCTCACAACTGTAACCTTAAAAGTGGATTAAAATAAAGCTACAGGCAAAAAAATCAGTGTCTTGACTTCAAAGTCATTCAAAAGAACCTGTTAAATGATTAAAACACATTTGAACCCTGTGACCTTGAAAGTCAAACATGACATTAAGTTGAACAAACTTCATAGCCCTTCCTCCCAGAATGCAACTTGCCAAATATCACCATCTTATTTAGAAGATGACTTTTAAAGATTTTTGCACTATGGACCAGATGTGACCATGAAAGTGTGTCAAGGTCATTCACATCAACAAGCAATCACCCTGTATGCTTCAGTTATTCAGAAGTCGTCGTTTAAAGATTTCAACATATTTGACCCCTATTACCTTGAATATGGGCAAAGGTCATTCATTTGTACAAACGTTGTGGCCCTTCATGCCAACATCCTTCTGGCCAAATATCATCACCCTGGACCTTTTGGTTATTCTGAAGTTTATTAAATATTTCAACATATTTGACCCCTGTGACTTTGAATATGGGCAAAGGTCAATTATTTGAACAAACTTGGTAGTGCTTCATCCCAGCATGTCATTGGCCAAACATCCTCCTCCTTGGCCTTCTGGTTATTCAGAAGAAGCTGTTGAAAGATTTTAACATATTTGACCCCTTTGACCTTGAAAATGGGCAGAGGTCATTCATTTGAACAAACTTAGTAGCCTTTCATTCATGCATGCTACTGGCAAAATTTCATCACCCTGAAGTTTTTGGTTATTTAGAAGAAGTCGTTTAAAGATTTCAGGTGAGCTAAAAACTGATCGAGAACTATTTGCTGGATTTGCTGCGGAAACAATTTTCTCATAGCTTGCCTCTCCATTTAATCAACATGCTCGTGAAGAGAAAATTGTTCTCCCAACAAACCCTGAAAACACAGTGTGATAATCTAAATATCATTGCATTGTTCCTTACAAAATTTACACTCGAGAAATTTGATCAGGACTAACTGCAGTTGATACAATCGTTAATGGCTGTGGTTGACGCTAATCTGTCTCGTCTTCCTGTCCGTCAAATCTCCTGAAACTTGCCGTTCAATGTGCTTCTTCGCTTGCTTTTTTATGTCCAAGGATCAAAGGTCATGGTCACTTAATTAAATAGAAAATAGATTTTCGCACTTAAATTGAGTTCCCTTGGGCTGGTCAAGCTCTCATTTCATAAGCTACTTCCTTAAGGATAGTTGATGGATTTTCAGGTCCGATTGGCAGATCAAGGTTACTGTAAAGTGTAAATAACATCTCTGAAACTGACATATACTAACTTCAGACCAAATTCGGTAACTAGAACACAAGACATTTTAACATCTCTTAACAATAAATTCTTAAGATAATGTTATTTCAAATTTTAATTTTAAAGCTTTTAAACCACGTTGACCTTTGACTCCAGCTAGCACTTAATGTTGACCTTTGACTTCATTACTGTAACAAAGAAAACGATTCACACAGCTGGTCTACATAACATACCCAAGTATCATGACTCTAGACCAAATGGTTCTTAAGATATTGTTTGAAGTTTTCAACAAATTTGATCCCTGTGACCTTGAAAGTAGGTCAATGTCACTTAAATGAGGAGAACTTCATCCCAGGTACCTACTGGCCAAATATCATGACTCTGTGCCTTATGGAACTTGAGAAGCTTGTTAAATCTTTTAACCCGTGTTGACCTTTGACCTCAGACTAGCACTTAAAGTTGACCTTAAACCCCATTACTCTAATGAAGAACAAGAGCACTGCAAACGGATGGATAATACGCCCGCCTGACCCTATCCAATGACTTTCTGTTTGTTAAATTAAAATCTATATTGTCCATCTTGGACCCCACATGAACATCCATGCCAAAATTTGGGCAACTAGAACACTGACAGTAAGGGCCCGTCTTGTGGCAATATATCCCCCATAGTCATCAAGAATGACGCGTTGTTTAATTCCCACAAACATTGCTTCACAGTGTCATGATGAAATATTCACCATCAAAAAAATACTAAATTTTACCTTGACCTTTGACTGAGTGACCCTTGACCTTAAGTCAGTTGACTCTTTGTTAAATTCTGACCAACTTTGCTTCATAAAGTCATAACAAAATGTTCATCAGGGAAAAGATACAAACTCTGACCGTGACCTTGACCTTTAGTCGATTGACTCCTTGTTTAATTCTGACTGACATTGCTGCATAATGCCATAACAAAATGTTCATCAGGGAAAAGATACAAAATTTAACCTTCACCTTTGACCCAGTGACCTTGACCTTTGGTCAATTGACTCCTTGTTTGATAACAAAATGTTCACCAGTGAAAAGATGCAAAATTTGACCTTGACATTTGAACCTAATGATCTTGACCTTTGACCTTGACTTTTTGCCTCAATGTGTTTTTTTTGTGAACTGAACATCTTGACCAAGTTTCATGTACATCGGTCATTAAATACCAAAGTATCAGCCAGGAACAAAATTTGTGGACGGACAGACAGACAGAGTGATTACTATAAGGCACCTGTATCTCCAATACGGGGCCCTAATAACACATGATCTGACTGAACTGTACACCACTTAACGCATTCATCCCTGAAATTTCGTAATGAACTAGTCCCCCCTTTGAATTGGAAGAGCTCAAACGTGTCTTCAGGGGTGAATGAGTTAAGAAACTTGCACCAAAACTTTAACCGAGAAATTGTGCGAGAAAAGTTAAGTCCCAAACACGTCCAAAATTAACAAAAATATGGATTTATTGTCCTTGTTAGAACCCACATGAACATCCATGCCAAAAATTAGGACAATAACACATGATCTTACTGAACTGTAGACCACTAAAGAAACTTGCACCTAAACTAACCGGACGGACATACGCAAACGCTATACCATTATACGCCCATTGAAATTTGATGGACGTATAAAAAGGTTTACATTGCTGGTCTACATAACATACCTAATGTCATGAGTCTAGTCCAAATGGTTCTATGATATTGTTGTTTGAAGTTTTAAACAGTTTCAACCCATGTGACCTTGAAAGTAGGTCAAGGTCATTTTAATGAAAAAACTTTTAAGCACTCCATCCCAGGTACCTACTGGCCAATTAGCATGAGCCGGGGCCGGATGGAACTTGAGAAGAGAAGTTTGTTACCAGCTTTTAACCAATGTTGACTTTTGAACCAGACTAGCACTTAAAGTTGACCTTTGAAGTCATAACTGTAATTAAGAAAAAGATTGGCACTGCTGGTCTTCATAACACATCGAAGTATAATGACTCTAGTACGAATGGTTCTTATGATATTGTTGTTTGAAATTTTTACCATATTTGTCCCCTGTGACCTTGAAAGTAGGTCAAGGTCATACGTTTATAGCACTTCATCCCATCTACCTACTGGTCAAGTGTCATGACTCTTGGTCCTCCAAATCTTCTTCAGAAGTCGTTCAAAAGAATTTGACGGACATAAGAACGGCATAAGCTCCCATGGCCCGAAGCCAAAAACCTTAAAAACAACTTCTGCATTACCAGGAGGCCCTGGGTGATGATATTTGACCAGTAACACACCGAGATAGAGTAGTTTAATAAGACAAGGAGACTCAATATATAGAAATATTTGCATAATCACTTATCAGGAACATTTTCTCAAGATTACTCAAATATCCAGGTGAGTGATACAGGCCCTCTAGGCTTCTTGATCGTTAAGAAGTCTGGAAATGGGCAACACATTTTGAATACGATTTTGATCTATGAAATAAAGACTGTCCAGTCAAAAGGTTCCATGCATATCTGCAAAGTTACATTCGTTCCCGAGAACAAGATAATGCATGCATTTATGACAAAGATCAGTGAATCTTCACTAAGATAAAGTACCGGTAAAGGCATTTCAGAAATATGAACCCCAACCAAAATAATCACCCTTAAAACAACCACTAAACGACACATACATTGTGCGACTTCCATCTCGGACATACCCGGTAGTAACATAATATGCATGAAATGAACATCCAGGATAAGTTTTATTTGAATTTTCTAGAAAAATCGAACAACTCGTTTCTTTCAGTTTTCTGTTTCTTTATTTAAATCTGTTGACATATTGATCAAGATGTACACAATGTGTATGTAGACCAGAGTATGTATTCACAATCTCGCATAATGTTGTTCAACTCCGAACAGTTCACATGTCGGCCAGAATCACAACCACTATCCTATAGTGTTAAGCACTAGAGTCTTGTAAAACAATATTGGGAATCGAACGATTCCAGCTGAGCTACACACGTCTCGTAAGTGTTAGTAACTGGGGAGGTAGCACTGTAATAGCTTCCGTCTCTACCTCCCTTACACCCAATCATTGGGTCTAGTGTTCAGCTTGTAGGGAGATATTGAAATTAACAACAAATGGTGAAGGAACACCTTTAAACATGTCATGGGGCTTTTCCAGAAATAAATGTATGCAGGAGGGTGGAGGTACTTTTAATGGGCATTACCCTTATTTATTTTCCATGTAGGAATGTGAAATATTTCAGACCCTACCTCTTGTTTAATTATAAGTGGATCCTCCCCACTCACTTCCTCAATACATTCCTATCTAGAATAGCCCATACATATCAGCGTAGCCCATACATATCAGAGGCCTTCACATAACATACTGCAGCACCTATCAAAAGTATAACACATCTTCAAACACTGTTCATTCCCCTGGCAGAAATGTCATTTATAAAGAGTAACAAAATGTATCTTTACACCAGAAAATAAGGCAACATCATATATGTTTTTATATTTGACAGATCCATAGTACCACAAAGTATCTTGCACGTCAACAGACATCAATGTTAAATGTTTCCTTTTCTTTAGCGACTCAAGAAATTAAGTCAAACACATTCATAGAGACAAAATGCAATACAAGAACTCAATGGAGGGGAAAAAAAGTAAGATACACATTGACGAAACTTTATCAACTCAATTTATGCCAGATACCTTTCAATTCATCCACTGTTTTCATAATCACAGTTGTCCAAGTCACATGATCACATTTCAAAGATTTTTGTTTTTATAACTCAACTGAATTATTGAATGTTTTCAATTACAAGATCAATCTCACCATCATAACATGTGTTTACTGTAACTTTGAGCACGACATTCATTCCCAGATGCGGAGGTAATGAAAAAAATTCACTTCTTACAAGGTATAAATTATTCCTATTTGACTATTACCCTGTAATAAGCAACCTTTTCTCTTTTAAATACATATAAATAACATATAAATATTTCTTTAAAAATTCTTTCAATAATGATTGGCATTTATACATACACATGATAAAATACTGTTGAATATTCATTAAAAGATACACAGCTTTCAATAAGCTAGTGTTTGGTCAAAATACATCACAGATCATTGCAGGCTGGCCCTAGGTTTTGGACATGTCTCGGCAGTAAGCAGAACCCGACATGACCACTGTCTTAGATAATGCGTCCCAGATACACAACATCCTCGGGATCTTGAGGTTGTAACGTTATCGGAAAGAACCCAATCCTTCTGTAATGGTCGATCATACATTTGTCCCCAACATTCATTTCGACATGTACGCCTTCTGATCCACCCGATTTGATAGCATTCAGAGCACAGGCCAATAGACGTTTAGGCACAGAGTAGTCGACAACTCTACTTGGAATAAAGTCCACTCTCACTACCGATTGGTACTTTTGGAGCACAGTCTCAGGAATATTTCTCTGTTCATTGTGAAAACTTGATATCACTTCCTGAAGATAAGAAAAATGAATCATTGTTAGTTTACATTGGATCAATCAAGTCCCGGATTCCAATCTTAGATGTCCATCAAAGTGAGAGTTAAGAGGAGAGAAGTACATATGTCTTAAAATTAAGTCTCCTTAAGTGTTATGTCAAAGTTATACTGGGAATGTTTAAAAGTTCTATTTAAGTTCTATTCCACTTACATCAGCAGGGCTCGGCTGCTCTTTCTGGACTAGTGGGTACTTCTCTTTCATAGCAGGAATCCATGCCAGCTTTGCCCTTTCCTGAAGTTGCCGAGCACTTAGTGCTGCCACAGCATACCCACAAACTCCAACGTCGTCCTCAACCAGAAAGCAGTTCTCTGGACTAAGGGATGTCATTGCACCCAATATCCTGTAAAATAAAAGCATACATAATTTTGGTTTCTGCAAAACAACTCATTTGAGGACCAATACACAAATCATTAAGACATTATATGCCCATCTATAAAAATCATACATTACTTTCGCAGTTGTCCCCCTCATAACTAGTAAGCAGGGATTAAATTTCGCTTCACATAACTCGATATAAATATTGCATTTATCGATTTTGAGTGTTCTGTGAAAATAAGTAAAATGAAATATGGCAGTGTTGTTTTATCTTTATTGTTTGACTGCTAACGGGTAAACCATTTTTTTCTCTAGTCTGTGAATATTTGTGTGATCTCTAGTAATCGCAAATATAGGAAAATTAAATCCTGAAACGGAGGAGTACCTGTCTCCTATGAGTCCTGGCATATCAGGAAATACTTCTGTACCATCCATCCCATCATCACAGGTCTGTAGGCAGATCTGATAAACTGCACTCTAGAACAAAAGTTATACAAAATTGTGATTTTTCACTATTAAACTTGATGATCAGAAGAGTCTTCACTCGTATCATTTCGGGAAAGAAAATCAATCTCAAATTAAAAGAAGTTGTGGCCATTAGACTATTATACATTGAAACCTGTGGTGTGATCAGAACGGAACAGGTCTCAAACATTGGAGGATGTTTCTTATATCAAATCTGGTTCAATGCCAGTAACACCTATGTTATTAGCTATACAATCAACAGGGCAGACTCCATTCATATTTTATTTGATAATGAAATTTAACTCTACCAATAACATCAATTATAGTTTTTTCCGTTTGTGTTAATTCAAATTGTTCTGAATTTGAAGTACATAAAGCTGCTACGTACTATTACCATTTAGTACATCACATGATAATTTCTAGGATAGCTATGAAAAATGATCATAAAATATCTATGTGCATCACAGGGAACACACTAAAATATTAATGGAGAGTGTCAACATCAAAAATATATGACCAACTTACCTTATCACTACAAGAGTATGGTCGATAGCGATACTGGTTCCTGATAATGGAATCTGTGACCAACTTACCTTATCACTACATGAGTATGGTCGATAGCGATACTGGTTCCTGATGATGGAATCTGTGACCAACTTACCTCATCACTAGACGAGTATGGTCTATAGCGATACTGGTTCCTGATGATGACCTCTGGAGGTTGCATGTAGTACAAGTCACATGCACTTCTAGTAGGTAACAAACGCTGCAAACAGCCAGATCAAAATTAAATCAGTACAGGCCAACAGATGCTGTATAATAGAATCTTAGTTTAATAGACGGCAAGACTTTCACTACGTCCCATTTCATCCATAGTATTTTGTAAATTGTTTCTTCTTTCTTAAAAAGACTTGACATTAACTTTTAAATTGCACAAATTTCAACCGATTTCAAACAGGTTAGAGATTGCCCCAAGCTGTTTCTATGCACAACCTAAAAATCAAATAATGATTTTCATGTGATATATTTCCAATAGGTGTTAATTTCAAGCCCTTGCAAGATAATATTCTTTTCCCCAAAATATATCCGACTGAAAATGTTCATTTCTGGAAAGTCTTGCCATCTTACAGAGCAAAGTTTCAATTTCCAAAAATAATACTGGTTATGAAAGCAAAAGAAATAATGCATATTTTTTTTACATCTGCAATCATCACCGTGTCTGCACCATGTCCCAAGTGTGTTCTATTAGGTAGAATGTATGTTTGAAATGTTGAGAACTAGCCACCTGAAGTTTGCCGAATTTCCTAGAGTATTTAACAAACAGAGGCCTTGTTACTTGAAACTGTGACCTCAATGTATGTAGTACTGAGCCAAGACCTTGCTGTTTCAGAATGACAATACTCTTGTCACAATTAACAGGTAATCAAACACAGCTCAAGTTCTCCACAATTTTGCAACCAAAATGTTGATTAATTGTGATCAGCTGAATTTTGAATTCATGTTTTTCATTGTTTTGTGAAAATGTTGATCTTTGTTATATAACAAGGTGAATCAGTGTACAAACACTTCAAATTTGTTTTAGATAGGATTTCCAATATTTTTCAGGCAAGGCTGGTAAACATTCCAAATATATCTTCTTTTTGCCTCAAAACAGGCTCAAGAATATGCGAACTGTCTGGAAAGAAAACACATCAACCAGAAGAAAGGTACCATGTACATCAGTCTAGAAAACTGACATCCAAGATTTCAGATCTTAACAAATCTGTCCGAAAACAGTTACCCCAAACCCGACCAACAAAAACAAACTTTTATAGATATCTCTAATGTACATGGTAACATTTCACCTGCTTAAAAAACGCAGCGCAAAAAATCCTGTAAATAAGACTTGGGACATAAATGCAAGCACTGTGAAAGCTGAAAAGATGACACAGCATGTTACTGATGTTATCATATTTACTGTTACCAACTAAGTGTGTGCTCAAAGTTATAATTCATTCATTCAAACTTGTCAAATTCTAGGCACAATGTTGGTTGAGGAAGGTCCCGGTCCAGTCCAGATACATACTTCAAATTCTCCTTGTAAACCGCCTCGGAAGACCCAGGGCTCTGAATCGCCACAAGAGAATGCCTCCTTGTAAAGGTTTGAGCACCCTAGATGATTAGCAAAGAGAAAATGAGAGAGACTGTTAATAGGGATGCAAGAAATTCCTTAACAAGAAACAAGTTTTCATTGCGACTGGACAAATTTGAGAATCACTAATAACATGGCGTGTTTACCACAGGACTTAACATTAAACTTTTTATCGAGTGTTCAAATTCTTTTCACTGGTTTTAGGAGGGAGGGGTCACATTTGTCAAAAAAATCACAATTTTTTAAAGTGATATTTTTTTTTTTTAAATGTAATAGAATGTACCACACAATTTGTCCAACCTTTTCATCAATAACAACATTCTCTGAAACTACATCATTATTCTTACCTGTGTTGAATTTTTCTACTCATTGTAATCATAAATGCTCATTTAAATTCTATTCTTTCAATTACTACATTACATTCTCTTAGTCAAAACAAATTATCATGTTCAAATTTTAATAACCATAAGTATGAGAAAACTTCTCATTTTTAATTTTTCAAATATAATTTGTCAAAAGAAAAGAATGTAATGAATGCCAGCCATGCAGCAGTCAGCCTATTTCTAACCAGGAGAAAACCTCTCGAAATTGTCAAAGTTTTCTTATTTTGCTTTTTCTATTCTTTCCATTGCGTCATCAGCCTGGGTCCAGATCAACCAAAAGTGTTGTTTAACACATCAAATGTAGACCAATTATTTTTTGATACAACCGATACACTCTATTCAAGACTCTGTAATCCTGTTATTAAGAGTGTATAGAAATTTAAGATATCCAGAACTGTCAATCATACTTATTTGGTCGATCTGGAACACGGCCCATCTCCTGGTTAGCTTCAGACAAAATAGAATTCATGTTTAGACAATACATGAAACTTGTGTCATTTAATTAATAACAAATGTCATTCAACGGTCTCACTTCCTTAAATACTTCCAGTATTTCTTTAACAAATTATTGGTTCACTTCTAATAACTTGAAATTGAAGTAATTCAACACACTGAATGGTAAGCTGGTGATAAAAAAATGACAAAAGCTTCTTTGTACATATCTACAAACGAAAACACTACCATCGTTTCCTTCTTTTCCTCAAAACAAATGTTTAAATTGAGACCGAGCAGAACTAAAAGAGAAATCAATAAAGCATGACGGCAAATAAAAATTCATTATCAGGTTGAAAAGTGCAGAGAAATACCTTTTCAATTCTGACATGAACGACATGGCCGAGGCAAAATTAAATGATTTAATCAAATCCTATTCAACGATGCTGAAAGCTTGCCAGTCTTTCATCGAAAATAGATGTATAGAAACTGTACAATGTTTTTTTATCAAACAAAATGAACATACACATTAACATTCGAAGATGAGAAGGAAACGACAGTGTGCTAGTCTAGTGTAATTCAATACACGATTATAACATCTGAAAAAGCAAACATTAATGAGATAGGCATGACTGCTGCATAGTGAACCCTAAGATGCTGTTGTAAAACTAGGGTGGCCTTGTACTGGTACAAAATACTGGGTTGGAGGGACTGATGCCTACATGAAAGATTGTCGTTTCCTTTCGTTTCACTGGTTGACAAGGTACAACTCCCCAACTCTGCAAACAGAAAAACGTGAAGAAATTAGTGAGCTATGCAGCCAGCAGCGTTCATTTCTCAGGCTAAATAGGAACAATGTTACATGTAGCTCATCAATACTATTTCATTGTAGCACCATTCCTCCACTAAATGACCTCACACATCACATTCAATGTTGGTGATCTTTTGCCATCACTGTTGGATATATCCTTGTCCTTTATAATAACATTCCCTCCTCCACCATTTTTTTTTTTTTTTTTTTTTTTTAAAAATTTGGTTTTNTGGCTTTCATTCTATCATTGAAAATTGGATAGCAGGGCAGGTATTGATTTCTTTCAAAAGGGAAAGATGTTATATATATTTAAATCTTCAGTATGTCCAAGAACTGTCCTCCAATATTTTCACCTATGATGAAAATACCAAGAAAATTGGATTTTTTCACTTTATTTACGTATATTATAAGCATTTGAAGAAACTGTCACCATTCGACTTTGTTTATACATGATATTTTTGAGATACTTACTTAGCCATGCTACATAGGCAGCACAGGTTTCCAACACACCAAGGATGTCCCAAACGTAAGGGAAGATGGTGTGTGCTAGTGAAACATTAGGAACCTCATACAGACGCTTGGCCATGTCTTGAACTCTCTTAACATCGGTTATGAAAGTGTCTGCATTTTCCATCCATTCTGCAACCTGAAACATGTAGCAATATACCCTGTTACTTCATGTTGTGACATAGAAACTTTCTCTGAAAGCCAAGCAAAATTGTAAAGGCATATATGCCATCCAAATTTGCTTTACTATTTTTTGTGTTATCAGAAATCTTGCTTTCCAAAACCAAATATGTTGAAATAGACTTTTGAAAACAAAACAAACATAAAAAAAAAGGTTAATTCGGGGCCTTGCCCCTTTCCCCAAGATACTTTTTGCTGTTTTTCCCCAAAATCAATGCAAAAAATCACTTAATTCCCTAAAATCAGGATTTTTTGTGGGTGATATTTTTCCAAATCAACAGACACAGGCCCCTGTGGAATGAAATAGAAATATCACTGATACTTACTTCCGATTGTTTTTTCTGGGCCTGCGTGACCTGAAATGCATTGCACTTTACCCATCTGAGATTCTGTAACATCTTAACTCCCTGCGTACCATGTTCAAATGGCAGGTAAAAGAGATCCACGAGGAGAGAAAGATCTTCATAATAGGTTTTATTATCACAGATTTTTGAGGCTGTCAGTCCTTTTTTGTTCTGCAAGTCTTCAGCAACAACTTCAACTTGCATAAGATTGTCAAGCGAAGCTTGTTCATGATTGTCTGAGTTCACTGATGAGGTATCATCACTTAAAGCACAATCCATAGGTTCCCCGAGAATATCAGCAACAGTACAGGGTTGTTCTGTGTCTGTTACAGGAATGCCATTACTACAACTGCTGACAAGGCTGTTTACAGGGTTCATCGTTGGTTGCATGTACGAAGGATTGTTCTCAGTTTCCTCTACTCCTGGTAGACTACAGTAAACATCTGGAATCCCAGCAGGGTTAGATAGGGGACCCGCTAGAGGTATGCAGTTATTTGGTGGAGGGATAGGGACAGGGGTAACAGCAACTGGAGGCATACGGTTATTGTCCAATTCCAGCATCCACTCTTTGAGAGCCATCATCAGAGCCACTTTTGGCTGGTATCTAGTGTCCAATCTGGCCGGCAGGTCTTCTGTCGTCGTATCAAACTCGCACTCCGTCTCCAACTTTATGTCAGAAACAACTGGACTCAGCCTCTCACCATCTGAAAAAAAATTAAACAGTATTTTCTTAAATAGCCAAACATAATTACATGATCACATACATTTCATTTCAGCAGGATCAGTAAATAAAATCATTTCAGTAGGATCAGTAAATAAAATCATTTCAGCAGATAAAATCATTTCAGCAGGATCAGTAAATAAAATCATAGCTTTTACAAATTCCTCTTCCAAAATATAAAATGTCAATCTTACTGAAGTTTGCAAACGCATGTTAACATTAATCCTGATTGTTGTCTTTATTTACCTATAATACATTACTGATAAAAATAATGATTTACCTGAAATTATATCTTTCTTAAGTCCATCACAGTTGGATTTACTCCACTGTCCAAGGGTGTGGAGAGCAATGTAATTTCCCTCAAATTCAGTGTTTGGATTTGTCAAGACACCTCGCAAGTATGGTATGATCTCTGGTGACCGGCCGTCATAGGGTCCAAGGAAAATCCTCCTAGGGTCGTAGTCATTAGCATGAATGTTGTCCCAAATAATGGGTGGTCTTCTAAGCACATTAGAAATAGCCATTAGGTGACTCACTGTGATTTTCTTGGTGACCACTTTGGCACCTGTATGAACACAAAAATGTACTTAAAATCAGGACATTGGAGATGTATGTACATCAAATATGGGCATCATATGGTTTTCAAAATATCTACTAAGAACAAGGCAGAGTATTACCAGCAATCCTTAGCTTGCCCCCACAATTTGGTATGCAGAGGGACACAAGACTCAAGTATGCATCACTCTGCTATCCAAAGAGGTATTTTCAAATTTCACGCTGTACAAAATTTGGTTATAGCAGGGTGAAGGGACTGGGAGTTACGAGATATGATCCATACAAAGAGGTAAGACTGACAGATTGTAACTTAGCTCCCACCTGTAGCATCGGTGCCCTAAAGACAGCAAAATGGTCGTTAAAATCTTCTTACTGAGATTGTTATAACTGAATCTGTGCATTGTCACTTCTCAAGTTATTGTAACATATTTCATCATATCCTGTCAGAATGTTTGCATCTGTAATAGACTGTATAAATGCACATCAATACTAAAAAACTTTTTATTTTTATCCTTGCTTTCTTATGATTAGGTTTCAATGGACACTAACTGCTAGGTCAGACAGGTTGATTAGAAATGCTCAGTTGTGTTTGAAATGCTGCTAAATTTTATAGTTAAAAACCATCAAAACACTATATACATCAACACAAGAGATAAAATATCCAGTTTACAAAGTCAATTTCTATTATGTTTCAATAGTGAAAACCCAAAGTTTTAAACAATCAACAGCCCTAACTCTCCCATTAAGAAATGAATTTACTCAGAACATTTGGGATATTTAGAAATAACTGTTTTTACCTGTCCAAAGGATGTCAATTCCTGGCATGAGTTTGACACCGATGGTGTTAAGGTATTCAGACATAGCCATGTCTGGTACAGCACGAGAGGTACAGTACTCTGAAAAGACAATCATTTTTATCCAGTTAACATTTTCATTGGCATAAAAAGTTTTTCCTCAAAAATTGATAACAATAACACTTATTAATTTTAATGCAACAGTTTATAGATACTCATCACTGTTAACTGTCTGAGCAGCATCGGTAAATAAACAACTTACCAGTAGGGCAGAAATAAAAGTGAGGCTGACCAAGATGCTCATAAACTTCGTTGGTGACAGAGACCTGGGCACTGGCAAAAGACTGGAACACACTACGGTCAGCCTCGCTCAGCTCAGTGTCAATGTCATCAAACAATAGGGCAAAACCAGTGCAACCAAATGTGGCAACCTGCAAAGACAAGGCACAAGTCTAAAACACAACGATTCAGCAAGAGACATGTTGACATCAATTACCTTCATGTCTTTCTTTGGGGCCGTTATAAGGGCCCTTCCCCTCAACACTTTCAGCTTTATTTTCCCAAAATTAAAAAGCACATACAAGCTCCAAAATGTTGGTGATGCAAAAACAGGTTGTATTATTAAAAGTATTGTTGCAAACAAATGTTTGTTCTGTACCTGTTCCAACTTCCTTTTCAGACACTGTACATCTTTGGAGTTGGAGAAAGTAATATCAAGTCCAGGTGAAATGGCATAAATGAATTCTACATTGTTCTCTGTAGCAGCCTCAATCAAATTTGTCATGTTCTCTGCAGAAAAAAAAGAGAGATACAAGCTATTCAGTATGATGAAATCTGATTAATTAAAAGTTTCACCTTTTCTTACCTTTATTACCACCTGTACAGGTAAATACTGAAGCAACATTAAGTCGAAAATGTTAATGCATTTGAAAAATTAAGTAAATTAATTTATATTTCAATAATTAATTCAGCAGTGGCGTCCCTTTACATAGAAATCAATGTAGCAGCCTAAGGGTTAACTGATTCTGCTAATTTCTTTTTTTTTAGAGGAAGTTTCCTTCAATTTTTAAATGATGCACATTGAAAAGCTTTCGAAAAATTCCATGTCATTTTCAATTTCTTACTTTAAGATGTGACTTTAACAATGTATAAATAGAAATGCATCCAGTCATTTACAAATCACAAACAAACCTGCTTCTTCCACAGAGTACAGTTCTCTCCAGAATGCTCTGTGTTTGCAGTCATCCTTAGGAGCATACATATATGTGTTCAGGCCCATCTTTTTCAACCTGTAATGTTAAGTCAAAATCAAGCAACTGTAATATGAGCGATAAATTATTATTAACAAATACATTTAGATAAGAATACTTTTCTATTCCTTTAGAGACTAGCCTTATTAATTCTGTGAAAACAGAGTTAAACCCTGTAATATTACATCCCATATTTCTTCAGAACCAACAGAATTTTGTTACTGAGTCTTAAATCTGGACCACCAGAGCAGCAAAGAGTTTCTATAGGTTATCAGTCTCTGCTTTGTTATTGACTCGATGGACACACGTCAGTCAGTGATTTTCTTTCATAAAGCATTTACCATGAAAAAAGCAACTTCCTCTGCTCTGTGCTCCATGGCCTTCCATAAAACCCTATTAAAAGAAATAGATAAAAAACAGTTCAACAATATATTATCATATGACGAACAACCTCCGGCAATACAACTCATTGTGAAAACAAGATATTGTGCGAAACAACCTAGGTACACTTACCCTATGCAGCCCTCATCACACCCTAAAACTAACGCCAGCTTTTATCTTTTATCTATGCACAAAAAAATCACTAATCACTGTAAATAACCCCCTTTTTTCACGTCTCATTGTTAGGACCCACGAGGGCATAAACATCACCATTGATGGAGCCCATGTAACATAAGATCCAAAATTTATATAAAAATACTTGGGGTGTAGGGAGAGGCTCTTGTGCTGGTCTGGAGGGCAACTGTCAAGCTAGTGGGGCAGTTGCTGGTGTCCTAACAAAGTTTATCTGAATGTAATTTACCAGCTGAATGCTTTTACTTAGAAAGGAGAATGACACAATGTTTTTTGCAAGGATTTTCAAAGTTAAGCTGATACCTGGAACATGAGAGCTCAATGTCTTTAAGAAGTTTTTACATTTCGAGTAAAAAAACAAAATAAATTCATTCTATGGCAACTTTTCCCATTTAAATGTAGAATATACTTATTTTAAAAATATTTAGTCTGGTAAAAATACAAAAAAATGGCATCATTTTTCAAGTCCATATACATTTATACTCCCGTTTCGTCATTTAACGTTTTCGCAAAGGATATTAATTGTCTATAACTAAAAATACAGGCGTCGCCAACAGCGAGTTAATATAAAATATGGCTACCTCGATTTATGGCGAAGTGCCAACAAGGACATGAATCATGATTCACCACAAACGGTTGCGTATATCATTCCGATACAGCTTGCATAGTGAACAATCAATTAAAATGTTCAGTTAGTATCGACACATTTGTTTTACATATGAATGGTTATTGTGAACTTCTTTCAACTTGTGGTTATATACTCCGTAAGTGACATTTTGCCGTCTGGCGAGTCGAAGGTCAGACACTGTTGTCCGACATTTTGGTTTACCTTCAACAGCTCCACACACAAATTTCTTTGATGAATCGTCCAGCCGTTTGTTGATCCCCGTAAATTTCATACTTGGTGTACGATTCTTCGGACGGTCAATTCTCCTGAGGAAAGTATCAAGAGTTGTACCTATTTTTCTTTGTATCTTTAAAACGATGTGTTTATCATGTCGGTATGTTATGTCTTGTTCCTAGCACTGTTCATGGAAATATGTCGATTCTAAAGTGTGTACCGAGTGTCGGTCGATTTGGTTCGCTGTCTACTTTTGCATCGTCCAATGAAAAGCGTTTTAACTAATCGTCCACAAGAACTGGACAAAACCGGTTAGAACTGGATAAGTTTGGGGCCGTGCGCACTGTTTGATAATAATGAGGCATTTTGAAGATATATATAGGTTATATTATGGGGAGGATATTAATCTTTCGGCTACAGCCCACCTCATGAACTAGTCCTACCCGAAGATAGCATGGTACCACAGAGTTTGTTTCTGTTTTTCGGGCTACAGTCAGTAGGCCTAGGCCTGTAATGCTGTTTTTCTTTACAACATATCATTGTATCATCGGTAATGAGTTTTCGCATTGTAGCTCCGCTTCACATCCAACGATCATATCAAGAAACGCATAGTTACATGGAATAAATGATAAAAAAAAAATCCTAAGTCGATACCATTTTTTGCTTCCGTCGGACGTTAAAGGACTACCTTTATCGCTATTTTCGCGTCTGTCAGTTATTAAACTTTCGCCATCAGATTACCTCTAGTTTCGCGTCTGTTTTAACTGCTTCTAGCACAGGGTCATGGAGTGCAGTCTCCTATATAACCCTTACCACCACCCTAACCGGGTGGTACCGTAATGATGACCCAGGGTACTGATATTGGGCCTGCAGCATACTGGGATGAATGACCTTGACCCACTTTCAAGGTCACAGGGGTCAAAAATCGTAAAATCAAAAGGCACAGGGTACTGATATTGGGCCAGTAGCAATTACAAATTAAAACCACTTTTCCACGAGTGGTCTTCGTAATAAGATGTTAAGATGAATAAAGAGGCTAAAAACCTTCCTGTAATATACAGACATTGAAATTTATTTCTAATCCTTCTAAATGAGTCATAACATTTTGAAATTATTTGAAATAATGTTGCAAAAATAAAAAAAACATAACAAATATCATTATTCATATACACAGAGGATACACTCCTTGCTTGCTAATGAAGAGATACAGAGATCAACCGAATCCCCATAGGGAAGGTGTTTCTGTGGAAAACGAATTCACTATAAATGTATTTCTTAATATATATTAAAAACTCTTTCAATTGGTCTAGTAAATGGGCAAATAACTCCAAGGCATAACAAACTGGAACTCTTCCTGGTCGGAGATACAATACAGTGCGCTGGTACTCTATACCTTAACAGGAATAATCCTGGAGGGGGCCATGGGGCCATTAACCCCTTAAGACTAAAATTGACCCCTCCATGTTCCAATTTTCTTTTAATTTTACATAGAATGGCCCTCTTAATTTTGATGTTGACTGAAAATTGCTGAAAATGGCCCACTGCCATCAAATCCCAGATTGTCCATGCTCTAACACGTTTATTACAGACCCCAGTGTGTTACTTGTCCTTAGAGTAGACACTGGTGTACCGCTTGGTCTACCATAGACAATCACTCATTCCCGCGCATTTGATATATATTATAGATAACAACTATAAAAAGACTATACATGATCGTTGTATTGTCTCGAGTCTTTAAATTGGACAGGTATTTGCACAAGTCAGGGCAGGTATACTATACACAGGTGAAGCTCTCTCGTATTTTTCTGACATTGCGGTATTAGCAAGCAATGCTATAATATCCGATAAGGATGACTATCGGTTGGATCTTTCAAACTGTCCGGTACGTGTGGCCAATGTCTGCTTGCCACGTCATTACCCCTATCTGCTACTATTTGGTACACATATCATGATACTGCATACAACATGAGTTCTCTTGATTTGTTTACATCGGAATGACTATAGATAGCAGTGGTAACTCGATCCCTGTGATCATAACGTCAACGAGAAACATGTCCTCATTGCAAGCAAGCTGAAACTGAAAGGTTGTACTTTTCCAATTCCGGTAAATGCTAACATTAGAGAGACATCCATTATTTGGTAATTGAGGTTGCTTTTCAAACATAACCAAATCGGAGACATCATTTCTAAACGGTTTCTTCTAAAAATCAAAATGCTTCTGAAAGAGAGATGGGCATCTCTGCAGAAAGGCTACAACAGTTTTACAAAATTCTGCCAAAAGACAATCTTGCCTCACAGTCGGATTAATCGACTTGGTCCCTGGCTGTTCCTGCTGGAAACGTTCTGTTTGTGTTACATCGGTACCGCGGAGATCATACCAACATTGTGGGACAGGTACGGACCTACATTTGTGCGAATGAATCAGGCGTTCACCTGGTTCCTCGGAGTTCAGATCCTGATGAATTGGCTGTGTGTAAGATATGTATCTTCGACCTATCACCCCGAGATCGGCCAGATACATCTCCTGAAGCGCGATGACCATTCTCACCAGGTAAGAATCAATTGAAAGGAAGGACATTAAAATGATTTGTGTCAATATACAAATCCAGCTCGAGTTTCCTCTGGCCCCGACACCAGACTTAGACATTTTGTCAGATAGATGTCTGGTGTGGGTTAGGTCTATATATATGTCAAGATGTCTAAGTCTGGTGTAAGGGGCCAGAGGAAACTCGGGCTCATAAAAATCTATCAATATTTTGAAGTCACTTTCAAATACAAATCCCGGTTTAGTTACACTGGAGATGTTTTCTGTGATCGCTATGCCAAACAGGCACCGTATTCATACGATTGCTGAATAACGCATCACAGAAATTCTCTCATGAATCATATAAACGGAGATTAACGGAACACCTCAGCCTGCGAGATCAAAGTACTGAAAGTACTGAAAACACATTGGGTTTAGCGCACCATCGACAGCGAAGTTCACGTCCGTATATGACCTTAGCTGTAAAAATAACGTTAAACAAAATAAACCAAACCAAATAATTGAAGGACGTGCTTCCATGTGTTATACATGCGTGTGTGCTTAAGGCGATGTGTTGGTGTATTTGCCTCCACGAGATAGCGCGAATCTGATGCCAACTTTCGAGTGCTACCTCAAAGAAATATTATGTCGAAGGCATCCAGCACAGTATTCCATCCGGTAACACTGTACTGCTACTGATTGACTACTTGTAGCGATTACCCTGTATACTGAACGTATAGCGGGGAATAACAACCAGCATTAAAGCCCCGCCCTGGGGACGGTACACATTGCTTTCCCCTCTTGAGCTAATGTTCAATACTAAGGCCTGGAGTGAAGTTGTATTACCAAACAAGCCGCCAGGAGACAAAAACGTTGTTCGGAATCGTAAAAATTGAAGATCCAAAATGCATCCTCGATACTCCAGGGGTTACGCTCACTTTCGCTCTATGCACTCCTGGAATAATGTCATAGCAAAATTAAGGGAACGCGACTAAGTATTTGAATTGCGAGGCTGATATCTGTCCTTTGAAGATCACAGAGGTTCTTTGGGTGTACATCAAAAGGATCAAACTCGTTTTCTTGTCTTGTCCTCAAGGTGGTCACAATGAGCCTTCGATTTTGCCTGACATAATCCAGGGGTGCAGAAAGCGAAAATGAGCATAACCCCTGGAGTATCAAGAATGTCCCAAATGATGCAGCAGATTATTTTTTTCGCGTTTTGCATCCCCACGTAGATGACACAAAAAGCAAACCCTCAATTCTGCAGGAAATCCTCCCATTAGTTGCACATGAAAACATGCATTGGACAATAGCTGAAGCAGGAATACGCTTGTTCTAGTGACTGACCTACAGGGGTGAACAATACAAAACAATGACGTTTTATTGTTTATTTATGAGTTAGGACAAATTTGAAAGTTGAATATTACAAATATCATTGGTTATAGAACATGAAACTGATTTAGAAAATCAAAGGTGGGCTTATTGAAAAAAATAACAAAAGGATCGGGTGTCTGTGAAAATACTACGATTTGTAAATGAAATGGGAGTATCCGGAACACATGTATGTAATGGTAAGGCTAGGATTTTCGTCAATAAATCAAGATAGAAGTTATTACTTTCATTGGAATTTTAAATATGTGCTGCATTCTTCCTATTTTTAATCATTTTATAACGAACAAATTTGTACATTCAATGTTGATATAATTTATGTCTTTCGTAGTACACGGATTACACACTCTCCTTTGTGGAAGAAAATCAACTGAACAGCCTGAGGCACAGAAAAGCTCCAGAACAGAAACGGAGCGCGTCCAAAAATTATTTCACGTGGAGCACGTGCAAGTCATGCAGGGAAGTTCGACCCGCTAGATGTCACCACTGTAATATCTGTAAGGCATGCGTTCTCGCGAGAGACCACCACTGCTTCTTTTCAGGGAATTGTGTCGGTTACAAAAACCTCCGTCACTTTTGTGTATTCCTCTTTTATAGTATGTATGCTACGGTGTATGCATTCTTGCACGCCTCAGCTTACTACTACCTAGAACTTTGGCCCCGGACAATCGCACTGGAAATTCTGCCGTTTGTTACCTTCCTAAGAAACCTGTTTGGCCAGGGTGAGTACCACACGGGCGTGCTCATACTAGTGTGGTGGGCGCTCGGTATGTTCTTAGTTATTGGTGCCTTCCAGTTTATTGATCTCGTGCTTGAAATCCCGGAAGGAGTGACGTCATACGAATTCAACAATGGAATAGAGTTGGAAGACTCGCGTTCCTTATTAGAGAAGGTTAGAGCAGTGTTTGGGAGTTACTGGCTTCTGAATTTGATAGCCCCAGTTCACTTTATATTTCCGCCTGTTGTAGATCCTGTCAACTGGCCGACTATTTCCGGAATAAAACGAGCACCAGATGAATTTTTGTAAAGTGAATGCGCAAGTTTTACAAGTACTATTTCTTTAAAATAAAATCATTCTAACAAAAAGTCATCATCCGGTCGATTTAATTGTATCACATTCAAAACATGTCTGTAAGAAGCTGACAGTTGTGATTCGTCATTTGTGATTCAATTACTAAAAAGAAGATTCCAGAGGGAAGTTGGCGTCCACCACTGACAATTCATTGGAATGTTACTGGTTTGTAGGTACCCTATTTGTTGTCCTCTTTCTTGACGAACACGTGTACTGGTACCAAGAGGACCATGCAAATCAAGTTGAAACCTGATCTTCGAGATGCCTGATTATTGCTGTCTTTTCCTACATAACAATTACGGACAGAGGGTATAATGGATACCAAGCTCCATCATCATATATGATTCAGTTACCAGTAATGTTATTTTGTTTGTTTGTTTGTTTTTTAAGATTTTGTCGAACTTGAAGAAGTCAAAAATAGGCAATAATTCGATTATGCACAATACCATTGTCTTTCATGTAAATCCAGTTTGATGTGCAAAATTCAAGATGTCTGCTTTGCAGCCATATTTGTATCCGCCTTTAAATTGCTTGCACTACTAAGAATAAAGAGAATCACGACCATTAACTTTAATCACGATGTCTTTAGTTTTTGTCAACAAATATCGTTTTAAATAAATTTTTAAACCAAATTCATGACGTCCTGTGGTCAATTTCATCATGTATGCCTTTTTTTTTAGATAAGAAGTTCACGAGAAATACCAATGAAAACATGCGAAACTTATTTATGTCTGTCTTGTTTACCCGATGCATCTCAAAACCGAGCAATCATTAATTTGGGACAATCTTACAAACCACGATATGTTTAGTACTTCAAGTGAAATAACGGTGACATATATTTTGCAATATTCATAAAAAATTCTAAGATAGGCTGGTGACCATTTTGTATATTGTTTCGTCGTGGTAATCTAGACAGCCTGAGGAAAGTCCCAGTTGGCTGTCTGGCGGCCATTTTTGTTTTCTCAATCCATGACAGATTAGACAATGCAAAACAATACATCTAACAGATCACGATTGTCAAAATTTCACTTTGATGCATTTCAAACTGAGGAATAGCAGTAGAAAATATGTGTTACGTTTTAAGAAATTAACAAGTCGGTTCTTATAAAAATGGAGACTTCATAAAATCATCGATAATGTACACATATTTGACTGTAAAACAAAACGCATCCCTAGAATTACCTAGTCTAAATATCCCCTTCTCACTCACAAACAGATCGGTTCTTTTTAAATATCTACATGTAATGTATGTCATATATGTAATATAATCAACTTGTATCAATAATTTACAATTGTAAAAAACGACCATTTAAATGTACATTGCCGGAATACTTTTAGAATATATATAAAATGTATTTAGAATTAAAGACAAATTAAATTTTTATGTTTTTACATGTTTATAATAAAGATATTTCAAACCATACAACATATTCATGGGACATAAATTGTATCACAGATTAACTGCTTTGCATCAAAAGTAACACTATCTATAGGCCAGAATCTTCAAAACTGTCGCCATCATTGGATTAAATATATATGTCCATTATATAGCTGCTTTTTCTATACATGAGGTCTTTTTGGATAGACAGCTGCATTATACATTGATAGTGAGATTTCCCTTTCCTGATAGTGACATCCCTGTTTTCCAAACCTTAGGTGTTTACATGCCTTATCTGACTCGGTATTCAACACCTGGCTCCTAACATTATGATTTCCCCGATAGGTGTCGACTACTTGCGGACAAGAGTATGGACAAGTTGTTTAGTCTCCATCGTGATCTTTTTGGGAAATAATTTATTTCTTTATGTGATATGAAGGTCGATGTT
>NW_018405575.1:0-196 GCF_002113885.1 Mizuhopecten yessoensis
TTGCACACATCAAACTGTATACTTTTGCATACATATATATATATAATGATTATTTTATTAAACCTAACATAATTGTATTGCATAATGAGTATGGCTACAGCTTGTTTATCATGGTTTGTTTGTTATATCCTTGATTGAAGGTATGTGTATATGTCTATTACAGTATTGTATGATGGGATTGTAACACTGTCTATTA